>NC_141374.1:17078612-17312142 GCF_963921425.1 Dryas octopetala | reverse complement strand
GGAAGCAACAGAGCCCAACTTCAACCAAATTTATTCTAACAATTTGTAGGTTGTAATATGAGACACCTATCTTGTAAAGCATACACTCAACCTCAGAGTGAAGTTTCAAATGAGCTTGCTCATCACCATATTGAGCAAGGTTGTAACTAGCGAAATAAATATCGCATTTATTTTCTTTTATTTGTCTTGATAAGTCACATTCATGTCCTTTTATAAAGTTAAACATGTTAGTGCATTGGCAAAATCGTATTCAGTCCAATAGCTCTCAATGTACTCACAACTGAGTGAAAACCCTGAAGGATTTTCTAATTACTCTAAAATTAATACTTCTGGTAGTGACAAGAACCATTCACTGGTGAAAAGGAATGAAATTCATTATTAGAAAAGAATGGTCGCTTATTCATTTGCATGACTTTGGATTTCAATAAATCTTTCATAATCGTGTGATCGCTATTAAGAGAGATTATTCAACAGGTAGGAAAACAAAATGAAATTTGATGCAAAAGGAAATTGGGATCCCAAAACAGAAGAAAGGGAAATTGGGATGCTTAAACTAAATGAATTTCAACTCTAGGAACAAAAGGAAATTTGATCCAAAACAGAAGAAAACCACGGAAAATTAGGAATTCACCTAAACAAATTTGTCAGCAGAAACAGAGGTAAAAGTCAGAGTATATGATGCAACTAAAATAACCCCAACCTAATAAAAATTATTCCTTCTTATATTTTATGTGCTTGTGTAAGGAAACCCCATGTATTTGCTTATGATATATGTTCTTTTGCAGAACAGGAATATATATAAAATCAACTACATAGTAAATAACTTGAATAAACTACTCCAATGCAACCCATTACATATTGCAGTGAGGAAAACTAAAAAAAAAAAATGACCCACTCCGACCTTCATAGCATTAAACTAAGAAATTCCATCATAAAAGTTGGGAAGTTCAACCACTAAAATACACACCCAAAGAAAAAGGAACGATTAGATTAACTTTTTTCACAAACAACTAGGTAGCTAAACCAAATCCCAAAAAAACCAACAAAATGTGTTTTCATTATCAGATCAAAATCAACCATTTTTTTTCCTATCAAGAAAAAAAAAAACATTTTTACAATACCAATATACAAAACTAGCAAATAAACCCATACAAACAATAAAAATCAGACCTTTTTTTGTTACAGACATTGAAAAAACAAACGCACAGATGAAAAACCACAAATCAACCAATGTTGTTTTGATGCTCACTTTACAGAGAGCATCAACACAACATTGAAAAAAAAAAAACACAAACGCACAAATGAGAAACAATACAAAACAAAACAAAACCATTTGAAGGGGACAGTAAGAAATCGAGGAGCAGAAGTAGGTGGGGATTCGAAGGAGAAAAGAGAATAGACACTGAATGTGAGAATGGGATTAGGGCTTTTACCATGTGGGTCTCTCTCGGTCCTTGCATTCCTCTGATTTTTAAGCTTTGTTTTTAAGTGTTTTTGGTCCCTTCGTTGTTGGAAGCAGAGTCCACGCTGTGAATGGACAATACATGCAATGCCACAGTAGACGAAGACCCACTTCTCACTAGCTAGTCACTGAATAGTGAGTAGTGACTAGTGAGCAATGAGAAAAAAATCTGGGAGAGAGTGTCTGACTGTGAGAGAGAGAGAGAGAGAGAGAGTCTGAAAAGAGTATCAGAAGAAGGTGGTGTTAAGGTGTGGCCTGGTGGGCGTGTCTTATTGAAGGAGCAAAAACTGCAAAGGTGGTGTCAATTTGCCTATGACGATTTCTTCATTGGCGTTGTCGTTTTGTATCCATTTACCGCTTTTAGTGAGCCTTGTTGTTTTCGTGCATGCGAGCTGTGGGTTTGGACCGTTTGGTGGATAATTAATTGTTTCCATTTTTTATTTTTTCTTTCTATGTATTATGAGTGAATTAATATTCTACCAAAGAATTCAAATATGATTTTGAACTTATTTGGTAAAAATTAAAATATTCTCAAAAAATTTCATTAATACTAAGTGTTTTTTTTTCTATTCATTGTTTTTAGGATTAGTCATGGACCCATGGTCTTACAAACTCTACCGATGATATTTTTTGTAAGATACAGACAGAGGACTTCACCAGTTTTGAGCCAAATATTAAACTAAGAATTTATTTTGAAGTGCTTTGATAAAAATTGTTGTTGCTCAGTGATCCTTTTGTTTAGAAGCAAGTAAAAAGTTTAATTAAAAACCCAATTTTATTTACTGTTTATTTTGGGGATCGCTGTGGATATGGTTGTGAACGATCATTAGAAAATGCTGTGCTAGCTTTTATCAAATAGATATTTAATCATCAAGCAGTGGAAATTATTGGTCCAAAATTTGGTCAATGGTCATATAGTTGGTCATTTCAACTTGACTCACTTGGTCAATGGGGATTAGCACACTATTTTTAATCATCTATTTTTCGTGTGGGCCATCAATATATCACAAATTTCAAGAATGTCAGTGCCAAAAGTGTGCTAATTATTTATGCGCCTACATCTCCAAGAACTTGCTAAGGAAGGTTATTCCATTTATGGCAAGGAAACCTAGGAGCCTACACCTGGCATATAGTAGACGATATACTAAAGCATGCCTCGGTTCATTGGTAAAAAAAAAAAGCATCCTCGGTTTGCCTTTTGCAGCTTTTGCTTGTAAATTAAAGTGTTGAGAAAAGGAAAATAATTTTACTCCACCATTGTTATTTTATTTTTTTGGCCACTCACCATTGTTAATTAATTACATCTAGGTTATCTAACATCCTTATTGTGAAAAACTTCCATCTTCAACGAATGCAACATGGGACATAAATTGGAAGACCTCAAGAGCAACAAATTAAATAAGTTGCAACCAATTGTTATTTGAGCATCCGGTCAAGTTGGGAATGGCCGCACGTGTGAGCACACATCTCACACGTGCATACTCACGGATGCCTTAGTAGGCACGCAAGCCTCTATGCCCGGGCAGGGCGCGCACCTTCTTGCTTGAGGTGATGCAAGCTAAGTTAGAGGTTTATATGATATTGGAGAAATGATTTTAATTTGAGAATCACTCAACCAAATAGGGGGTGTGGGAATCACTCAACCACGTTTGCTTAGGACTCACTCACTTCAATTACGTTTGTACAAAAATATGTTGGAATTACTTCAACTCTGCCCCTCAAGGACTCTTGTACATCAGTAAATATAGGACCTACAGCCAAACATAAATGAGATACAACATCTTATAAGACTTCCCATTTCCCAATATGTGACTTAACAATTTCCTATGTGATTAGAAGACAACTACTTAACTAATTCTTGTAGTTCAATTCCAAGACACATGAGCTGTTACTATTTTAAAGACTTGGCTGCTGCATCATGAGGGGAGTAGGCACGCACCAGGAGATGTGTTGCATGCCCAATCAAATTTAAGTTGGCCATATGATGCAAAGTTTACTGTTTTGCCTATTTTTCAGTATGGCATACTTAATAATGACCAACATTTTATTTAGTAAACAACACTGTAGTTCCAGTGTTTGAAAACTCATATTCAGAAATAGCAGGACATAGCAACTCTGTTCCAATGCCTATAAAGGATTTGCATACAATCTAGCTTGATGTTGTGAGCAGCATCAACCAGCAGCTTGCTAACCCAGGAAGGAGGAATGTCATACTCACTGTAGTAGTGTTCCATTTTCACACCCGAGAGAGGCTGTTTAACCTTTGTTGCAGCATCGTAACCCGGTGCATGTGCTCGGGAGTCATAGGTAGGAAGTGGGGGGAACTGCAAGATGGCCTTTTGCAGGGCGATAAACTCCCCACAAGAAGGACTGCATTTTCAATCCTAAATGAACATCAAGACATATCAACTTTCATGTCATCACCATGCATCAAAACTGATAATTAGTAAGGCTTCTTCTTTGTTTATCTTGAAATCTAAATTACCATGTTCATGATGCCACAAGATTCTGTAATTCAAACTTCAAAATATGTAATTGTAATGGAACAATATAAACTCAAATTTTATGAAACTCACCACAAGAATCTAGATGTAGCCTTTTAGAAGAGAATATCAATAGATTGACGCCATTTATAAGACTACTCAGTACCATATCTTGCATCTCTAGAAGTCCCAAGAGGCTAAGATACTGCTGTTTAGACCTACAATAATTGAAGGCTTCATTAACATACCATTGTTAATTAAGCAATTATGTGTTTAAGTACTAGAGATTTGGTTCGTGAACAGACCTCTCAGAATTGCCAGGGAAAAAGAACAGTGCAATATCATTTACAGTGGGGCTGTCATTCTGAAAGATTTCTGTCCACACATTGCAACAAGGGAGCAATGTACACAGCAGCAGCTTAGGCATGAA
This sequence comes from Dryas octopetala, assembly GCF_963921425.1. Taxonomy (NCBI): domain Eukaryota; kingdom Viridiplantae; phylum Streptophyta; class Magnoliopsida; order Rosales; family Rosaceae; genus Dryas; species Dryas octopetala. Next base: position 17,307,767 of record NC_141374.1, on the reverse strand, counting down.
TTTTGAATACTTTAAAGCTTTACGATGAACTTTTCCCGCAAGATGAGCCCGGAATCCATCAAAAAATTGACTACAAGAAACCTTATCAAGGATCTTAAGGCTTCCACTGCAACAGAAGAATCACAATCATCAAACAGGCAATATTAACCAGAAAAATCACAAGTTATAGCATTTTCTAGTTGAGCAAGCATAAAGAATAAATATAATCCATCAGATATTGACAGGATCACGGAAATTTCAAAGTAAAAAAGTGGTGCTTTTTACGTTTATCAATAAATAAATGAGTATGAAACTTCATGAAATATAAGGGTACTCACCACCAGGTAGCATCTAAAACTGGGTGGATTGGAAGATTTATCTCAGGTTTGGGAAAAATGTTCAGTAGATCACATCCTTGATCAACAGATTTCTTGGGTTTAGCATCAGCACATAAATTCCCTCCTGAGCAGACACATGTTCAATTAGTAAACGCCAATCGCGTAACTGAAGGACCATATAGCACAGAACAAAATTGCACACCCAAAAAACTCATAATAAGAAGTTAGAGAAATTTATTTACCTGGAAATTTGATGCGTGGAGCATCCAGTGACTCTTTCTTGCAAAGATTTTGATTCTTATACTCGATAGGAGTTGCTTTATCTGAAACAGAAATCACAAGGGCAGCCATGTCCATAAGGTAACATAAATACCTATTTACAGCATTTACAGTGGAGGTAACTTATAAAGAAAACATCTACATACATATTCTGATATACATAAATACACACACAAATGCAAGAGCTGATTCCCAATGCTAAATAGTTGAGGACTTCTAGATGATAGAGTGGAGAGTCAAATTTAACAACTGCTTTGTTGAATTAATGTTCCCAACCCTTTATTGGATCTATAATCAGACCATGCATAGTCAATGAGTAATGGGTTAAGATTTGAGATATTGCAGTTATTAATTTTGACCCTTGTATTTGTCAACTGTTTGAGAAATTGTTTCCATGCAATGCATCATGCATGTCAGAGTTAGCCTACATTTCAATTCAGTAGATGATTTAGACTCTTGTGCCTTAGTGATTGAACTGATTTCTTCACCACCATGTCCAGGAAGCTTGAAATTTTCGATAGGTTCACTTTCGTAAGTTTCCTTCACCTTCTGCAGAGAAAATTTTGGAGGGGGAGATTTAAACTCAATGGGAGCCATTGTAGAATATGTTGCCACTTTTTGAGCTCCAGATGAGATTTTAACAGATTTTTCTTTAGGAATAAACTTTCCTCCGGCAGTTCCCAATCCCATGGAGATTTGCTTTTTAAGATGACCTGAACTGCCTGACTCTTTGATAAACCTTCTTGAACCCACACATCGCGACATGTCAGAGTGGACTACCTTGGAGGTGTTTGATTCTAAAGCCTTGGTACAGAGTTTATTTCTAAAAGGTTTTCGGGTGACTATGCATCTGCCAGAACAACATTCCCCACAAAACCAAATTTCTGGAACAAATTCAAGGAGGACTTGCATGCAATAGCTGGAAATAGAAACAGTAACATTTTTAGAACAAGTGTCAAAATTGGTTATACAAAATGCACAAAACCAAAATCACACTGCAACTTGTTATTCAATGTAGGCCTGCATGAAATATTAAACTGCAGGCCTAAAGCAACAAAGTTATTAAAACAGAAGACAACTACAACATTAAAACTGCAGTTTTCCTAGTCCAACTTTTACAGAGAGGTGATGAGCTATACAATACAAGTGCTAGCAGGGACCAAAATATAAAATGATGAAAATAAGAACAGATATACAATAATGCGCTTGCTCACGAAAACACAGGGTCACATGTCTGTGTGTGTGACACACACACACAGAAAGAGAGTCAGGATAACTCATACATATGTTCCCGAGATATTTTACATTGAGAGCAAGTAACAATCAGCTCTGTGAAGCCTGAATCACCACATATATCACAAGGTTTCTCCTACAAAATAAAAAAATCAAATTAGATACTAGAGACAAGTTTCTTTATAAAGATAATTGCATTTACCTCACAGATATTAAATTAAAAGTACATATAGATCTTTGACATTCATCCACAAATCATTTTAAAGCATATATAACTCAGGTAGTTTGATGTGGCTGCAGTTCTTGGTGGAAGTACATACTGGGCAAATTCATGGCTTTGAACTTTGAAAATAAGTGAGTTAATGCTCTTGATACCACAGGCTATGCAGAGTACAAAGAGATTGCAATGAACGATGAAGCTCACTTCAAGTTCAGCTCTTGTATACAAGTTCTGTTTCATGAGGCAAATGGAAGGAAAGAGATAAGGTTTTGAAAACAGTAACTTGTAACTACAGCAGCAACCATGACTGTAAAACAGAGCTATTTCAAATTGTCATTTGATAAATTTGTTGAATATTGAATGAGAAGTGGGTACTACCTCTTTTAAAGGGATTTTACCAAGTGTAGTGTTAAGAGCTCAATAAGAATGTAGAGCATCCAGCAAGGACAATCAGCGTATAATCGAATATTTAGGACCAACCAAAATCAAATTTAACACAAAAATCAAAACTCTTGTCCAACAACTGCTACTTTTATCCCCAGAAAGACATACTTATGGAGAACAAGTTCCTTGGGAGGATTGTTAAAATATTAGCCATCTTGGTACTCTAAATAATGAAACCCGATTCGATAAACAGATTGTCAGAACAATGCTTTCTTGACCACCCATTTCAATTTTGAAGATTTGCCCATAATGAATGAAGGAAATGAAACAATAAGGCCAATTGTTAGAGAGTTATTAAAGGCATTTCTAGTGATCATATTTGACATTAACATCATAATCAATTAATAAAAATTAAAATTAAGGAAGATGTCCCCAACTTAGATTTTAAAGGAGTTTGCAGATTTCATATTTTATATGGATTCTTATTGACTTCCATAGAATCCATCAAAATCTAAAGGGAAAGGGCTGAAATTCTCATGGACTTTGTTATTTGAGCAAAATCTATCTAAATTCATCCAAATCCACCACTTAATAAAATTCATGAGTTTTTTAAAACACCTAAATTTCTAAGAAACTATTAAAATCTGAGTTGGGGAGACTTAGATTTCTATGACATTAAATGATTAAATCCTAATTGAGAACACCTAGATGTTGTTCGACTTTTAGGAGGGTGTACCCAACTGAAATTTTAATGGATTTTAAAGAAGTTGCAGATTTCATAGAATCCATCAAAATTCAAGGGGAATTGGCTGAAATTCTTATGGCCTTTGTTATGTGAACAAAATTAATCCAAATCCACCAAAATTCATCACTTCATGAAATTCATGAGTTTTTTAGGACACTTGGATTTCTAAGGAATATATTAAAATCCGAGTTGATGACACCTAGATTTCTATGGAATCCATTAAAATCTTAAATGAGAACACTTAGATTTTGTTGGACTTTTAAAATCCATTAAAAATCTGAGTTGGAGACACTTCCTTAGAATCCATTAAAATCCGAGTTGGGACACCTCAAAAAACAAATGCAGGGTATGGAAACTAAGGACAAACAAACATGACGAATTTTTAAATAGTCACATATATTGCCCAAAGAATCTTAAATGGAAAGTGCCTACATAATCAACCACGGCATAATAAAACAATTAAATCAAAAAGTCATCGCATGAGTGACACTTTCAAGCAATATAATATGGAGTATACAAAAACCATCAGAAATTCCCAATGGAAGCAGACAAGCCTTATTTATCAGACCATAGCCACCATAGCCATAGGTGACACTTTCAAGCAAATAAATAAATAGACAGACCACCCACTTGTAACACTACGTGATAAAAATTGGAAGTCACAGTATAAATATTTAGAGTAAACAATGAAGCCAAGCACATTGAAGTTTGAAAAGTGAAGAGGGACTATCACACAGTACAAGTAAAGCAAGTAAAAATAATGAAAACAAAGCTGAAGCAAGCAGCTAAATGAAAAGAATCGAGAATGTTGGTGAAAGAGAAAGGTCTTTTAGGATTTTTACCGTGTGGGTCTTTCTTGAACCTCTCATTTTGCTAATATTCTTTGAGAAAAATAATGATTCATGGTGCTCTCTAATGGCGGTTAAAGCTGGTGAAAGATTCTCTTAAAGCTCTGGTAGTGAGATTGCAAATACCAACAACACAAAGACAGTGGAGAGCATCAGCAATGATGCCTTTTACGCTATATTCAACGCGCCAACCTTTTGTTTTATGGAATCATAAATGTAGAGAATATATATTTTTTTTTGGGTTTGAAAATATGCAAACCATATAAATGGGGTTCTATTTCTAATTTGGAATCCATTTAGGACCCCAAATGCAAATATTGCCAAGTTAAGTGAGTTTTTTATTTTGAATTTTTACCAATGGTTAGTTAAAACTTAAAACTAGCGTAGCACTATACAAGATTATTTTTAATTAACGTACCATTGTAAGACTATATGACGTTCAAAATAATTCAAATTTCAGACCATTACATAATGTTGCAACATTCTAAATCTATTAAAAATTTTAAATGCAACAATCACAAAAATTCAAATATTCATGACCACAACGGTCATAAGAATTCAAATATTCATAGTGCAACCGTCACAAGAATTCAAATATTCATATTGTCGCTTGAGAACTGGACCACCCCTAGTTCAAATATTCAGCCCATGTGAACGTTTGGTTCCATTTTCATTTTTTGTTCCATATATGGGACAAAATGAAAATTTTCATTTTGGAACATGTCTTCCCATTATATATGGTTTTTCTTACTTGGGGTTCTAAAACGGAAATGGAATGGTCTAAATACAACCCATTGGTAAGATGTTTCATGATATAACAAATAGTTTCAATTTATGATACATGAGATAAAGGGTAATCTAAATTATTACAACAAATATAGAAAATTAGATGCAACTCCTTAGTGTGTGTATATATATATATGCCCATTCATGTACGAACATCCAGATGTTCACACATGACGCTGAGTGCTCGGTAGCTTAAAATTTGGCGCTGGAACTAGAGGTATACAATGGGCCAAGCCAGCCTGAATCCGACATGGGCCCGACCCATCAATAAGTGGACGTATAGGCTGGGCTGAGCCAATATTTTCTATTTTGTTGGGTTGGCCCGGCCCGAGTCCGTTACGGGTTTGGGTCGACTCGTTTATATTAGTATTTTTCAATTATAAAAAAAAATTTACTATTAGACTTGTTTCAATTTTTAATTTTGATTTTGGTGATAATATTGGATAGAAAATGAAATGAAAGCAGTAGAAAATTTAAAAATTTGATAGAAAATAGAATGACATTAAAGACTATTTGATTTATTAAACAATAATATAAACTTTAAAAAATTAAAATAATTAATTGGATTGGCCCGGCCCAACATGATTCCGGCACGACCCATTTTAGGGTGGGCCATGGAATAGGCTGGGCTTAAAGTTTAAAATAATTGGGCCGGGCCAGCCCAACCCGATTATTAAATAGGCTGTTCCAAACGCGACACGAAACACGAATGTGCCGCCTTTAAATGGACCGGGCCGGGGCGTTGTATACCAGCCCAGCCCAATTATTAAATAGGCTGTTCCAAGCGCGATACGAAACACGAATGTGCCGCCTTTAAATGGACCGGGCCGGGGGTTGTATACCTCTAGCTGGAACCAAACGTAAAAAATTCGGCATTTGATTCTATTTTAATTTTTTGTTGCATTGCACAATATATATGCCACAGCAAAAGCAGCAGTGGTCGTACTGTGCAGCAAATAGGCCCAAAGAGCCGTTGGTTTAACCCCAAATAGGGTTGAAAATTAGGGCCAAAGCGGGGTTGGCCCATGACAACTGTGGTCCACTCCAAATTATATTTGTTTGACACTATCTTTTAAATTAAAATTTTTAGAGCTTTTATCTCCCAAACTCAATTATGTTAAATACTTTATCTTAAATTCGTTAAAAAATTAATTTCTTTGTTAGTTTTGTACACACGATACCAACGTGATGCCACATATGCATAATTAACAGATAAATTGAAAAAGAAACACTATTTGTAGTTTTTCATATGACAAAGAATCTTGTTCAATTTTAAAATCTCTTCTACAAAAAAAAAAGGAAAATTACTATGGGTTTTTTTTTTTTAAGTCCATTTTTTAAAATTTACTATTCATCCGGCCCAACCGCTACAGTAAACTACTGTAGCGGCCCACTTTTAAAAAAAACCGTTACTACAGTAACGGCGTTACTGTAGCGCGCTACAGTATTTTTAAAATGCAATTTTTTTTCTTCATTTTAGTGCCATTTAGTACATAAATTACCCAAAAAAAAAAAATCATAATTTAGGTATTTTTTATTTCATAAACATATTAAATAATAACCAACATAAAACACAAAAAATCAAGATGTCCATAATCTTTTGCATTTTATTAGTAAATATAATTGTTACTATCGAAAAGTAACAATCACCTATTACTACTGTCCGGTAGTAACAATTACCTATTGCTATTGCCCAATAGTAACAATCACCTATTGCTACTGCCAGACAGTGGCAATCAAGTAACAATAACAATAAAAATAAATTAGAAAATATAATTTAAACCTAATACAATCCTTGCTATCGAAAAGTAACAATCACCTATTGCTACTGCCCGGCATAACAATCACCTATTGCTATTGCCCGACAGTAACAATCACCTAACAATAGCAATAAAAATAAATTAGAGGATATAATTTAAACCTAATACAATCCTTGTGAAATCATAAACAACCAAATGAATTATAAACCTATGATACAATGACAACAAAATAAAACAAAATCACAATAACTTGAAACTTCCGGATCTAACTTGAAACTTGTTATACGAAATAATTGATTGAATATGGCGGTGAAGTGAAACAGCCCAAAAGTGTAGGCTAAAAGGTAATTTATTTTGCATGTTGAAACTTAGTTATTATACTCTTGCAACCAGTTTTGGATCTTGACTCTGTCATGCAAGCAAGTGATTCTGCAACAAACAATCTTCTCAGACTGCAAGAGACAATTGAAAGGAAAATATTTCATTATGAGAAAGTAAAGAAACTACTAAGAATATCAAGAGCGATCAAGTTATACCTCTTTGTAACCTATTGAAAGTCGTTTTGCATAATCATTGGCCACATGCTGCTTCTTTGTGCCACTAACTACATCAATTATCCCAAAAAATTCAAAGCATGTGTGCACAGTGCATGTAAAAATTATATACATGATACATCAAATAAGTTGCCACTGTCAAACAATAACAATAACATATTATTACTGACTTGAGGCTTTTGCTTCCTCAACTCCTCAATCTGAAAGTTTCTTTCTTAATATTTTTTTATTCATCTTTTTCTCCTAAACCAAACTAAATAGGTAAACTAACCTAACACATTTCCATTCAGATTTCTCAAATTTAATGAGATTTCATACCATATTGCAGGAACATAAAAATCATAGTAGAAGTTTGTTACTGTTAAATAGTAACAATAATAATAACAAGTTCTTATTGACAAACAGTAACAACTAGAACCTCACTTACATTTTCAATTTTAAGTAAACAATTGACAAAAAACCTTACATATTCAACTACTGAGTATGAAAAAATCAAAATAAGTGAGATTTCATACCCTAAGAACATAAAAATCATAGTAAAAGGTTGTTACTGTCAAGCAGTAGCAATAACAGGTTATTACTGATAAATAGTAACAACTAGAGCCTTACTTACATTTTCAATTCTAAGTCAAAAATTGACAACAAGCCTTACACCTTCAAATATTCAACATAAAAAAAATCAAAATAAGTGAGATTAATTTCATAATCTACAAGAACATATATAAAAATCACAATAAAATGTTGTTACTATCAAACAGTAACAATAACAAGTTGTTACTGCCAAATAGTAACAACCAAAGCTTCACTTAGCTTTTCAATTATAAGTCAAGCATTGACAACAATAGTTTCATAGCCAATTTTGATTTTACTGTGCCAAATTTTGATAATAAGATGAACAAACTATAAATTTAGCATGTCAAAGCATCCAGCACATCTTCGTGGTCCACAGGGAAAGGAATGAAAATGAAGGGTTGTGTTATCTACAATCATTTAATATAAGCATAATAATGTTGAATCTAGTTCAATTTATTCCAATCTCAGCATCCAAATAAATACACCTACATCAAATTCATGTAAGCTACCAAATACATTTTGGAAAACACCCGACCGCTGAGATATTTTATGTAAAATACTAAAGTAACACCATAAACTAAGATCTCTATGGAATATTAGAAATAATTAAGGTTGAATCATAACCTTTATCACATTCACCAACTTGTTGAGCTGTTCAACAACTTGTCGCAAAACCTTTTCAGTTCCAGACACGACTATGGTAAAGAGAGCTTTGTCCTTGTTCAAACCAACAGCAAGGGACTTGATGTTGTAGCCCCTCCTAGCGAAAACCCCAGCTATTCGGTTTATTATTCCACTTTCATCCCCAACAAATACAGAAATTGTATGGCGTTTCACCCTGAAATGATATATAGGATCAGTGTTAAAAACTTGAAATAGAAGATGTGCACATTGGAAAGCCAAAGAAGGCTTTCTCAGTAGCCTTTTCAGATTTAAAATTTCTGGCTCATTTATGAAAAATTGCAAGGATCAACGGTCACAGTAAAATCAAATTTTCAAACCCTAAAAATTTCAAAATCGTAATTCCTCAAAATTGACAAGCAAAACCATGGGGAAAAGAAAGCTCTTGATTAGAAGAGTAGGAAAATACCACAATCGAGTAGAGTCACCGTCGAGTTCACCTGAAAATTGGTCGAAAAGCTTCTGCTTCTTGACGTCGATCTGTCGCCGTCGCTGGGTGGTTGGACGATCGAAGGCCATGGGAAGGAAGAGGAGAGAGAGGCGAGCATGGAGAGGTGGGTCTCGCCGCCATCCATGGCTGGACGACGATGCATCGAGGAGAGAGAGAGTGACGTTGAAGAGAGATAAGAGAGAGAATGGTGCTGAGTTTGAAATGAGAGAAATGAGAGAAATGAGTGGGGGAGAGACGGAGAAAGAAACGGAGGAAGGAAAAAAGGACCGGGTTGGTATAAATTGGCCTTGCTTCGAATATCAAAAAAAGACCTGGGTCTTAAAAGTAGTGAAAGTCTAAAATTGGGCTTTATAATCATTTACTTAATTACTATTACAATATAGTTTGTGAAAATAACAATTGCACTAATGTCTTCTGTCCTTAGATATTCAAATTCCGTTTTTCCTTTTTCTCTTTTGTTGAGAATTTATTTTTGGTTACAAAAGTGCGAGAGGGAGACACATACTTCATGAGACAAATAGAATCAAATAGTTTCTTAGTGACCGTTGAAGTAGAACATACCCAAATAAACATTTCAGAGATGATGTCGTCAAGCAAAGCAAAGCAAAAGGCCAAAAGGAGATGAAAACAAAAGAAAGCATAAAATGTTTCTAGCTATAGAAGAAAGAAAAAAAAAAAAAAAGGAAATAAAATACCATTCCATAAATATTCTAATGACCAATTTTATTATATGATCACAAATTCTGAAATTCAGAATCAGAATATGGAGCACAAGGGCACAATGGTCGAATCATCAAGATATATATCCTGAAATGTCAGAACATGTAAAGAACATAAAAAACAAAACTGGGTTAAGAAATTAATTACTGGGAAGTGGGAAATATATAGTTCACTTCGATTAAAAAAAATTGTTGTACCATGTGGGTCTCCATTGATCTTGCAATCTCTCAAATTTCTGGTAGAACTTTGTGTAATTTTTTAATGGGTTCAGTTTCAGTCACTCGTGGAGGTCATTCTAAAGGGACATTTCCAAGGGAGATTCTCACATTTTTCAGGGACAAATACATGACACACCCACCAAATGTAGGTTGAGGTCCACGTACTCCCTCCATGGGTTGTCACCTTACGGTAATTTGCTCATCACTGTTGTGCAATATTAAAAGTTACATTCCCACTTATAATGTAACCATTATAACACTATGGCGGGAGGCACGAGCGCCATCCCTCCAACCATGATAATATTATGGCTGGAGGCTCACCTCTGTAAAGCGCTCGTGTCTCAACGCGCCTTGATGAAGTGTTTGGGCACCTGAGAGGAATACATGCCTATGAACAGAGTAAATTAACCTCAATGAAGTTTACATTTTAAATTAACCCAAGCCCCCGACCAAAAAAGGAAAAATGAAATTAACCCATGCCCATGAGTAAAACTGGTACAGAAGTTTCATATAAAATATTTGTAGCCATGCTGAAGGATGAAGCTGATGACTGACGAAATTTGCTATATATGGCCATGCATGTGATCATTCAAGGAGATTCAATAACTTTGACCGCAAAATAGAGAACTTTTTTCATATTCTTTCTTTCTTTAGTTGCAGCCTTAAAGAAGTTGGTGAGGGAAATTAATTCTGCATTGAAAGCTCTATTCTGGATTTCAGATTATAGCGTATCACCATGATCAATGTGGACCAGAGCAATAAAAGAATGAGACCAAATAAAATTGCCTGAGTCTAATTTATTCATTTTTTATTCTTTTGAGTGCTTTGGTTTCAAATCTAACTATCACTAGCTCTAGAAAATACCCCAGGTATGTGATCAATATAATATGTACACCCTGGCATCTCATTGAGCACACAATAGCACCCAACACAAGAAACAACATCATAAAGATTTAAAAGTGTGTGCCAAGGAGCAAAATAAGAGATAATTAACCTTAATACCAACAAGAAATATGGGTGCCAAATACTCATTAAATTAATAGACTAGCTACTAGTAGAAGAGTACACTCTCGGATTAGATCTAAATCTAATGTACAAGAACAGAAAAAAAAGTTGTAGACAGATAGATAGACAGATGCTTCCACAGTCCAACTAGCAAGTAGCAACACCACCCAAAAGGAATCAAAAGCTCATCTGCTTTTCCCACATAGAACTTACAACTTTAAAAGGGTGAAGATAAAAAACAAAAACTTAGCAAGGCTGTCCCTAGATGAACACCTACAAATCAACAGCAGAATCACATGCACACTTGTACATACCAACATCTGCACATTGAAATCCAGCATCTCTGAATACCACCCTACCCCACCTCATAGCCTCTAGTTTCTTTTCAACCCCACCAAAGCATCAAGCCTGAAAGGAATAAGGTCAGAAAAGAAGAAAACAAACCGGCCTCAATAAGTCTAATCCCACCACTGTCATCAGTGTTGATGCCAGCTCCTGATGGCCCTAGGCCCGTGCCAATCCCCCCTAATACTCCAGGAGTTGAACTGTAGGGTGTGGCGGTTGTCGGTGTTGTAGTACTAGTTGTCGGGGTTGTGCCGGTGGTTGGGGTTGTACCGGTGGTTGGGGTTGTGCTGGTGGTTGGGGTTGTGCCAGTGGATGGTGTTACTGGAGTTGTTGTTACCGGAGTTGTAGGAGTGCCTGCGGTGCTGGATGACAAAAAGAAACAACATTCAATACATCAGCCATAGGAATTAGAAATACCAAAACGCAAGCAGCAAGCACTAGATTATTACAAGCATACTGAATCAAGGGGAAAAAAAATAATGGGAGATACACTTTATATTTTGCAAGAAATTTAGAATGCCATATGGCCAGTGGCTGAATAGAGACCATGTGGCATAATGCTTATGCACTTTGAAAATCTAATGCATCCAATGACATCCATTTGCACTTTATCATATACAGTTTATACAAAGGTCCTATGCCACAATCTTTGAGATGGAACCATTGAAGATGCTATCATCCTACTTTTTATATATGAAATCATTTTGGCAAGGCTGTGACATAATGACATATAGTCCCTAATTCTTTACAGCCTAAAAGCATCATTATTACATAACATTATAAGTTAGGCCATTGTAGTTGATGTATATTGTCAAATATCATTTTGAGACTGTTTTTGACTCACTTCAGCTGTTTGCATAAACTGATCATTGTCAGCAAAGTGTAATGTTGACACTCCAATAAAGATCAGTCACTTGCAGCGGATTCAAAGATTATTCTATCCCTTCAATGCAAACACTAGCCAGTATTTTGCTAAAGGTATATCGATCAGCCTATTGATTTCCTATTGCTTTGAAGTGCCTGATATTGTTTAGGAGGTGATAAACTAAGTACATGAATCTTATGGAATAATCAAATCAATTAAATAATTACAGTCAAAACTATCTAGCATAATAATTTGGGAAAAATGAAAAAAGAAAAAAAGAGAGGAACAACAGTAAATAAGAACCACAAGGACATGGCCAAAAAAAAAAGAAAAGGAACACGAGGACAAAAAGAAAACTGAGTTCGGGGGAGTGCTCCCATAAAAATGGTGGAGTGGGACTACACAGGCACAGCCGTCGAGATTACAAAACTTCAAAAGTTGGCTCAAATCTCAAAAAGCTTGCGCATCCCAAAATCTTTGAGGTAGCTTTTGATTAATATTCAGACTATGAAAGTAGCACAGTACTATGCTTTTTGTAAAGGACAAAATTTGCGCATCGCGTGGACGTTTTCTTCACCACAATTCTTGGTGGCCATTACTTTTGAATTTTGACAATGGGCAGAGGCAAAAAAGGTACTGGCAGAATTGGGTTAACAAGGGCCAATTTGTAATTTTGTGAGTAGTTACCATTTGTACTGTTCAATCCAACAAGACTCCACCTTTTGGTAAAAACTAAAAAGCATTGGATCCCAATTATTTGTAACATCTTTGGTGAAAATGAAAGAGCTCCACGACCCAATAAATGGGCAATGAGTAAGGGACATCATGATGCTAATACAATATTGATCAAATGATAAAAGAGCTGATTTAGGTTGGAAAAAGCAAAAAGAGAAAGGAGTGTATTGGATGTTATATGAGGTATGTTGAAGGTATCACAAAGAAAACAATTAAAGTAATTGCCATTCTTTCAAAAAAGCATTCTTTTATCAATGATAAAAAGAAAATATGCCTTATTCCCCCAAGGGAAAGATGTACTAGTCAAACATTCGAGCTGTAAACTCGCAATATAGACTCGAAAAAAAAGAAGAAGAATGAAAGCTCTTTCGTTAGCAGAATCTCAATAAGACTGAGCATAAAATTAACCTAAGCTTCAGACCAGATATTGGTAATTCAATCCCCGAATTTTTTTTGGTGGTCCTTTTGGCCCTTACCACAAAAACTTGCCAGCCTAACTTTTCTAGAAATAGCTTTGTAGAAACGGTTGAGAATACAAAACCTTATCACACAGTTGATTTTACAGACAGTTCAATTACCATGTGGAATACAAGAAAGTAAATGCAGAATGCTTATAATGTAACTCTCTGTTTCTTCAAATCGTATTTTGTCTCTACTCCTACAGTTCTACTTATAATTCATGAAAGGGGTTGTTTATTTGAACCATCCCCAAAAATGATGACATTTAAAAAGATTCAAGCAGTAGTGTAAAAAAAAAGGCAAACATAGTTTCCTAAGAAAATAGAAAAAATGGGTCCAAAAGCATACCTGGCGCTAGAGGGGAAAACACACCCAGTTGTGCCTGTAAATCAACCATGGTACAACAATGAAAAGAGTTACTACCTAGATCTAAATGATCAGTACACTCCAAAAAAGAAAGAAGAGCTGAGAGTGTAAGTGGAGCTTACTAGGATCAGATGCAACAACGCCTGCTGTGCCAGCAAAGTCACAAGAACCTTGAGCTTGGCCCTTCTTCTGGAAATAGCTGTTAACAGCATAGTTGCAGTGAGCTTTGACAGTGTTGGGGTTGTAACAACCCCCCTTTTCATGTATGGAGTTACAGTCAGCCCCATTTCCACAGGCATAGTCTAATGTCTTCTGCAGGACTGAATCACTTAGTCCCTCTTTGCAGACACACCAAGCGGCACCTATAATACCACAAAAATAAAAGTAATGTAAATAAAAACAAAGACTACAAATTAAAAAGGAGAAACTTTCACATCTAAAGAGAGAGGTAGCAAGACCAAAGTTCATCAGATTTTTCTTTAATAAAATAGAAATAAAATACAGTGAAAAAAATGAAAACTTTAGTATGGGAGAGGAAGGGGAAGAAGAAAAAAAAAAAAACAAAACTGTAAATCTTTAGCACATTAAAGTACAAATTTTTTTTTTAAAGAAGGATTAAGGTACTTGTAGAGCCATTTATAAGTTGATAACTTCAACATTAAAATGTCTAAGGAGGGAAAAAAAATTAAAATAAAAACATTATGACATACAATGAAAGGGTGCACTGCCTTCAAATCTACAAAAGATTTAGTATTTTTTGGTCAGAAAATCTACAAAAGATAGACACATTGCTAGTAGGAAAAATGTCATCCTTCAAAAATTATATGCTTTCAGAGGTTTCATCAAGAAAGAAAGAAAAAAAAAAGAAGGAAAAAAAAAAAAAAAAAGGAAAGAGGCATGGAACAACCATTCCTTAAGAAGAAAACAAGGAATAATGGAATAAATATTTAGCTATGGAAGAGCTTACTTGACTGATCAGCCATGGCCAATAAAAGCAGTACTGCGAAAGCTAAAGCAGCCATGGTTCAAGAGAGAGTGGTATATGTTCAGAAGGTTAACAATGGTGCTCAAAGCAAGCTCCTGCTGGAGAGAGAGAGAGAGAGAGAGAGAGAGAGAGAGAGAGAGAAACAGAGAGAAATGGGTATGGGGGTGTGAGAAATGAGTAATATCTAGACAAAAAAAAAAAGCTTGTAATGAAGTGATGTTGACGGTGGGTGCGGTGATAGTGGCTGTGTGTGTGTGTGTGGTGTCGGCTTGCGGGTGCTTTTTTTTTTTTTCTTTGTCTTGCTATGTGTGTAGTCAAAAGTGTGTACCATTTTTAAACACTGTTTAATTTATTTCTTGCCGTTGCTTCTTTTTCATCTTCTACCTTCATTGAAAAACGATAATGGTTTTCATGTGGACTACTGTCCGAGCTAAACAGAACCTACGCTCTGGTGATGGTCATCAGTCCCATCACTTATCACTTGCTCAAGTGCTCTGTACTGCGTACTGGGAATTTCAGTAAAAAAGAAAAAAGAAAAATACACGTTGTTTACTTGTTTATATGTATTTTGAACGGTTTGAATGTTTTATGTTAAATCAGACGGTAAAATGCGTGATAACATAACTTTTTAAAAAAATTGGGGAAGGAATGTCGAACTTAAGGATGACTTCAATATTATGAAAAATATATAGCTTTTTTTAAAATTTCTAAACAAAAAATACTTTAATTGGCTGCCCCATTTACAAAAATACGGTAATTAACTGGTCCACTTTAATGAGCCGAGCGCTCAGCACCAATATTGAGCACTCGGTACAACCCACTGAGCGGCAAAATGCAACTGTACATTTTGAAATTATCATTGTTAAACAGTGACAATAACTGTTATTGTGCGACAATAACTATTTAAATTGTAAAAATATTATATAAATTGTCACTATGTGACAGTGACAATTTTTTAAAAAAAAACCCAACAAAAAACGGAACAAAACATAATATAGGTTTTATATGTACAAAGTGAATTTATTTATCATTCCAACTTTTTAAGTAAGTTTGTTTATTATTAAGGATTGTGAAATGAACTTTATAGTAATTTATTTAAAATATATTATTAGCTAAATTAGCTAGTTAGTGCATGCTATAATAATCATGTCATATATATATATTAAAATATAATAAATGTAATATTTTTATAGTTATGACTTCTTCCTAGGATCTGGAACGTGTAATTTGGAAATAACATGTGTTTTCTAAGATGACCCAGGGGATTAAGTATTGTCTTTTTTCAACAATCCAATATTACAAGAACTTTATTATTGAAGAAAATATTATTCATTTTTTTTTAGAGGAGAGGTATTCGAATTTTGAGATGTTAACAGTGGAATGTGGCATCCACTCTTCTTAGTCTCCTAGATATCATGCATCTATGAGAATAATTCAAGCAAAATTCTTATGTGGCACACTTACTATCAAGCAAATATGGTTGTTGATTCTCTCATTATTTATTTTTTCCTTTTGTTATTTGGAATGTGAATATGCCATACTTTGTACTGTAATGTATAAAGTTCGTTTTGGCTTCCTCTTGTGATCGGGGTTTTGGGGAAATAGAGAGGGATGTCGCCTTTGCATGAGGGTTTTTAAAACTTTTTTATCAACAATTGTTGTCTATAAAATTTGAATTTAGGTATTTGTTCATAAATTAAAAATTGAGTATCATCCATTTGAGCAAATTATCATTAACATTTTTGAATGGAAATTGAAAAGGGAGAGCAATAGTTAATATGGACTTGGGAGATAATAAATTTTGAGGGCTGCTATTTGCACACCCTAAAATTTCTTTTTGCACACCCCAAAATTTTAATTTGTGAAATGGCAAAAAACACCTAAAAGAAAATTACCCAAAACCTCATCCCCTCTATCTCTCATTCCCTCTCTCTGCCATCTCTCCCCGTCACAGCCCCGACCACCCCAGCCCCGCCCCAGCCCACCCCAGCCCACCCCAGCCCCAACCACCCCAGCCCCGACCACTTCAGCCCCGCCCTAGCCCAGCCCAGCCCACCCCACCCTAGCCCCGACCCTTCTCACCCCAACCCAGCCTTGACCACCCCAGCCCCGCCCCAGTCCACCTCAACCCAACCCCACCCCTTCTGCTTGCAGCACCACCGCGCGCAGCGCCTTCCAGCCACCGTCGAAGCTCTCTCTCCCGGCGTGCCCTTCTCTCTCTCTCTCTCTCTCTCTCTCTCTCTCTCTCTCTCCCTCTCTCCGAGTAGTTGGTTCGGCGAGTACTTGCCGAACGAGTCCTTGATGTTCGGTGGGTACCTGCCGAACAACACTCACATCGTTCGACGGATGACTGCCGAACAAGTGTGACATTTTCGGCGGACCCGTGTCGAGCAGATGCGCAGCTGAGCGTGGGAGGAGAGAGAGAGATGAGGGTGGTGCGGGAGGGAAGAAGGTGGTCGGGTGAGGGGCTGGGTGGGTGGGTCGGGGCTAGGTTGGGGTGGGCTGGGGAGAGGGGGAGGGGGAGGGGTGGTCCGGTGAGGAGGGAAGGGGTGTGTTTTTTTTTTTTTTTTTTTTTTTTTCTGAGTTGATGGGGTGTGTTGGATAAAATGAGAATATTATGGTAATTGGGAGGGGTGTGTGTATGAGAAAATTTAATTATGGGAAGGTGTGAGGGTGTGAAATGAGAAAAAGTAGAAAAAAAGTGTGCAAAAAAAAATTTTGAGGTGTGCAAATAGCAGCACTCTAAATTTTATCGTCGAGAGGAAACAATCCGGATCTCCAGCAAAGGCTCCTAAATGACCGCTTAGTGATAAAAGAGGTAAGGGGTGGGCAGCATGTTGTCACCGACCAAAAATCCAATTTTTTCTTTTAATTTTATTTTGTTGTTAATCTTATGTACAGGGTAAAAATGTAAATTTTTGGAAAAAATGAGTTTGGTGGGTATATGAGAAAATTGAGGGGTAAAAATAGAATTTCTCAAATGATAATGTTGATTTATTTTGAAATTTAAAATTTTACCATGATTTACCAAAATAAGGCCCAATTGAACTCGAGGGAACGCACATAACTGGCCCAAACTCGAAGCCGAAAACCGGTTCAGGCCTGTATACAGTTTTGCTTGCTTGCCCCAAAAGACACCATAACAGTCGGAGTGCCCAAGCTTTCATTGCTCCTCCTCTCAAACTCGGAGTACCCAAAAACAAATAGAAGAAGCAGAGAAAACAAAATTTGGAAGGGTGAAGAATTAGGAACGATGCTGGTTCAGCTTCCGCGGCTCACCAGCTCTCTGAGAGAGCCCTTCGACGTCGACCAGGCCTATTTGCAGCGCAAGCTCATTCTTCAGAGCCACAAGCCTCGCCAGTACTTCCTTTCAACATTTCACTCTTTTTTTCTTGTCATCATTCATATTTTGGCTGTTATTTCTGTTTGGTTGCCGAGGAAACGTAGGAAAAGTGAGGCTAAGTGGGATTAGTAATATTTGATCGTTCCTTAACTGAAGAATGTGTGTTGAGATAAGATGGACTTGGAATACCGAAATCTTTCCTGGGATGAGCTTAATTCAATTCGGATTAGTGGGATTTGGATTTTTAATGTTCTGAAAATAGCTTTTGAACTTCTGAATTTGTGTGATATAGGTCTTCAAGTTCAGTTGATGAGTCGGAGCTTGCACGGACGATAGTTTATAGATGGGAGGAAGGTAATATGTTACAACAACTTGGTGTTAGGAAATTGTCTATATACAGCATCGTATTTTGTATTATGTTTTATGGTAAGTAAATTGGATATTTGTGGAGCAGCTTCGGTTGAAGTGCGGCAAGCTTACAAGCAGTTTGTTGGAGCTGTGGTGGAGTTGATAGATGGAGAAGTTCCCTCCGAAGAGTTTCGCGAGGTGGCACTGACTGTTTACCGTCTTTTTGGTAGGCCAGAGGAGGAAGACAATGTTGAAACAAATATTGCCGGAAAAAAGTAAGAATACTGTTTCCCAATAATTAATCTTCTTTTCGATCGGATAGAAACTATTAGTATTATAAGGTTAGCCGTGTCATTTTCCTTTTTCTTTTTTGATATTCAAAAGTAGTAAATGCCATGTTCAAATTGTCATACAGTCATATAGATGGCAGGGATATTGTCACATTAGTTATTCATCACCATTTGATTTATTTGTTACGAGTAGTTTGAGATTGTAACTTAATTTTAAGAATATTTCTGGATCAGAAGGAAATGAAGTTTCAAGAATGGTGATTGCATTTACGAATATTTTAAATGCAGGCTGGAAGTGCAAAAACTTCTTGGTCACGCGGTTTCAGATGCTAACATGCGGAAAGTTGCCTCCGTAGCCCAGAGACTTTCTGGGATGCAGTCTAGTGATCATGGGACTGCACTTGTTCCAGAAAGGCATGTAAATGGGGGTAATGACAATGCAGAATTTGGTGCTGACCTTGTTTTTCAAGCACCAGCTCGGTTTCTGGTGGATGTTTCTTTAGAGGATGGGGAATTATTGGGTGAAGAAAGCACTGGACCTTCTTCTTCATATTATGAAGGATTGTATGGTCACAGTGACCTGATGGATCGTCATTCTGCCACTGATGGGCGAAGCTTCAATTTGAGTTGGTTAAAAGATGCATGTGATCAGATAAATTCACAACTTTCCCGAGATGAACTGGCTATGGCCATCTGTCGGGTGCTTGACTCTGACAAAGCTGGTGACGAGGTACTGGTTAATAGTTCATCTACTTTTACTGTGATTGGTTTCGCTCTTGAGCTTGTGTAGACAACTAATTTCATACTAATTTTAAGTTTTCTTTTCTCATTCTTTTCTCCATGAAGATAGCAGGTGACTTGTTAGATCTTGTTGGGGATGGTGCATTTGAAACTGTTCAAGATCTCGTATCAGTAAGAATATAATTATTCTACAGCTTTGTTAAACTAATCTTAGATAGTTTTTTATGGTTTCCTCCCAAAATCCAACACACACATGCACACAACAAAAGAAGAACCCCTTCCCCCAGTACTATTTATTTCCTAACATGTGATATGACAATCTTCATTTGAAGAAGTGGTACTTTCCCATGGCAGTAAGATCTTATCAGTTTAATAAGTTGATTTGATTTTCAAATACATAGCTGATTTCCCAACTGCATGCCACCTTTTCAATTGTAGGATACAATTGTTTCTTGGCCATCCTGGTATACATATTTATTTTTGTTGAAAGGGAGGCTTGTTGAATGCATTTGTTTGAAATTCTATTTGCTAAGATTTAGTATTATCAATACTCAATTTTTCGATATCAGATGGATTTTTGTTAGAGACTTCTGTTCTAGATTTATTTTCATGAGTTTACAGCTAAAGTTTCATTTTTCATTTTTTCTTTCAAACTTTTCCCAGCATCGGAAGGAACTTGTTGATGCCATCCATCATGGGTTACTGATACTGAAATCTGACAAATTGTCTTCAAGCTCTCAATCACGTATGCCTAGTTATGGCATACAGGTAACTGATTCTGTATAAAATGTTTTCCCATTAAAACATAAATCATCAAAAGGCTATATATGGCATCAAGCATTCCACTTCTGTTCAGGTTACTGTTCATTCAGAATCTGAACGGCAAATTGATAAACTTCGGCGCAAAGAGGAAAAGCGACATAGACGAGGAACAGAGCATGGCACTGATAGTGATCTGGCTGCTTTAAATTTTTCTTCTTTACTACAAGCAAGTGAAAGAAAAAGTCCTTTTGATGATCTATTAGGGTCTGGTGAAGGGCCTCAGCCTTTAGCAGTTAGTGCTCTTCCTCAAGGCACTGTGAGGAAGCATCATAAGGGGTATGAGGAGGTCATCATCCCCCCAACAGCAGCAGCACAAATGAAACCTGGAGAAAAGCTGGTACCCATTTGCAGTTGTGATCATTCTACTTCATGACTATGATTTCAGTTTTATTTACTGTTTCTCAATGCTTTTGCTTAAATTTGTTAATTAGAGATTTCCATTGATGCATAAGTATGACCAAGTTAATAAATAAAAAATATGACTTAATAGGGACCTTCAGGAAATGCAAACGTTAATTTCATTTCTTTAATATTTTGGATTCTTTAGCTGCTTTCAGAACACTGAAGTACTAGACGTGGCTATTCCTTTCCATGATGAATAGGGCTTGTGAAGTTTATCGTACAAAATACTTGAAGAAAGCATGACCCGAATATAAAGTTAAACTAGGAATTCTCAAAATATAGGTCCTTCTTAGATAACATTGGAACTCTTATCTTCAAGGCAGTTAACCTAAAAGAAATGTTCTAGTTGTATGATTTATGAACTCACTAGTTACTACATGAAATCCGAGTAAACGATCTGTTGGTGTTTGGGAAATCACCAAGCATGGAGCTATAGGAGGGCTGACCCTGGCTATAGTCCGGCCCAACTTAGTAAAAAAAGGTAAATATTTTAAGCATATGCTACCCGAGCTCATCCAATCCCCACACCTAGCCCACCCCCACCGCCCAACCTTTCCACCCCCAAGGCCCAACCAACCCATACCTCCGAGGCTGGCTCCGTCCCTAACAGGGACTATAAAATTGACTGATCTAACTTGTGGTAGCTTATAGAAGCTTCTCTTATCCTGTCACCCCTCCCAGGGAAGAAAATATTTCTGGTGGGAAGCATTCTTTTTTTTTGTCTAAATTTTCTCATATTTCTCTCTGATATAATTGCGGACAGAATGTATGTGACATGTATAAGCGTCCTAATAGTACTTTCTTTAGAAGAATTATGTGGAGCATGACATTGTTTGTAGCCTTACAATAACTACATGCACTTATATATATATATTTTTTATTTCTGAGTATAGAGATTGTCACTGGAAAACTGGCCATAATAGTTTTCTGTTTTTACTGTTGGTTTAACAGATAGAATTGGCTTGCCATTTCATTTAGCACCTACTGATCTTGATTTCTCTTATTGCAATTTTCGTTTACTATCTTATGTTGCCAGATTGAGATAACGGAGTTAGATGACTTTGCACAAGCTGCTTTTCGTGGATACAAAACTCTGAATCGTATTCAGAGCCGCATATTTCAAACTGTTTATTACACTAATGAAAATATACTAGTAAGTTATTTATTCTGTTGATTATGTGAATTTTGAACCATCGTAGTTAAAGTGTTGGTATGATATATCTGAATGTGATTTCCATGTACTTGCAGGTTTGTGCTCCAACAGGAGCTGGCAAAACAAACATAGCTATGATTTCCATTCTACATGAGGTGTTTAAATTATTGGCTATTACTGGGTTTCTATTCTTCTCTTTTCTTTTTTTTCTTTTTTTCTCTTACAACTTGGGATTGATCAAGGATTCACACATTTGATTTTATATTATGCACGAGTTATTTTGGGTTCATTGCACAGAAATTTGGAATGTGGGGAACACTCTAATGCCATATGATCTGGGAATATGAGATATATTTATATATTGTTGTGGGAGGGTTAATGTCTTAAAGATATCACCTTTGCAAAGTAAAGCAAGTAGGAAACTAAGATTTTTGCTGCCTTAGTTATTTTAACTCCTTATGTGATATTATAGATATCCAAATTTCATTATTATGGTGCTACTAATAGTACTTTTCATATTTTAATTCAACTGTATCATGTTTGTTAAGATTAAGTATTCAGTACTGTGTACATGATCTATTTTGAGATTTAGATACTGAGTGAGGCATTTGGTGGCAGATTGGACAGCACTTCAAAGATGGTTACTTGCATAAAGATGAATTTAAGATAGTTTATGTTGCACCTATGAAGGTATCCACCACTATATTACTCTCATCCTTTTTCTGAGTGGGTGGGGGCGGGAAAGTGGCGTTAACATGGTGGCTTGTTACTTATTGTCATGTTTTTTCTAGGCGTTAGCTGCAGAAGTCACAGCAGCTTTTAGCCATCGCTTATCTCCATTGAATATGACTGTGAGAGAA
The DNA here is from genome assembly GCF_963921425.1 of Dryas octopetala. Classification (NCBI taxonomy): domain Eukaryota; kingdom Viridiplantae; phylum Streptophyta; class Magnoliopsida; order Rosales; family Rosaceae; genus Dryas; species Dryas octopetala. The sequence continues at coordinate 17,285,279 of NC_141374.1, read as the reverse complement.
CTTACTGGAGACATGCAACTGTCTAAGAATGAACTTGGAGAAACTCAGGTCACTGTTATCAAATTTTGCACACTCAGTATGGTGTTATTACATGCATGAAAGAACTAATGGTTTCATTGTTACTGAAAAGACCTAATGGTTTCACTTTCTTGTTATTCAGATGATAGTTACAACACCTGAGAAATGGGATGTCATTACTCGCAAGAGCAGTGACATGTCACTTTCAATGCTGGTGAAGCTCTTAATTATCGATGAAGTGCATCTACTGAATGATGATAGAGGGCCTGTAATTGAGGCTCTAGTTGCTCGGACTTTACGCCAGGTAAAATTTTAGTGAATCATTAGTGTTCTTGCTGTTGAATAATTATCACACTATTTAAATTTAGTTCAGAAAATTTGTAGGGTTGCAACTTATGCTCATGAAGGTTTGATAGATACTATCTGTTTCTTCTTACTCTTAGTTATCTTCTGTTGTCTGTTACATGTTACTTATATAGTTATATGATTGGTTGCAAACCATTTAGTTGCTTCTAACCTTTTGTATGTTTTTGTTTTTTTTGTTTTGTTTTTATGTGTGTGACAGGTGGAGTCTACACAGACAATGATACGAATTGTGGGCCTTTCAGCCACTCTACCCAACTATTTGGAGGTTTCTTGGCCACTTATTGATACTTCCACACTGTATTTATTATCCTTTAAACACCATACTTTGAAGCCTTTCCTATTTATTTCTTAACGTGGATGCTCTTTTTATAACAACCCAGGTTGCACAGTTTCTGAGAGTGAACCCAGAGGCAGGACTCTTCTTCTTTGATTCTAGCTATCGTCCTGTTCCCCTTGCACAGCAGTATATTGGTATTAGCGAGCAGAACTTTGCAGCCCGAAATGAATTGTTGAATGAGATATGCTACAAGAAGGTCTCTGCTACTTGGTGGGCTCTCTTTTGTGTAATTTATGTATTGGAATGATTATTGACTTATTGATACTTTTTTTCATCAGGTTGTTGATTCACTAAGACAAGGTCATCAGGCAATGGTATTTGTCCATTCTCGAAAGGATACAGCAAAAACAGCTCAGAAACTGGTATACTCTCATGAGATCTGAATTTTTATGGGTTTTCTATTTGGCTTGAAATTCTTGTTTGCAAGTGTTAATAATAAAACCAGTCAATTTGACTTTGTCATTGAGGAAGATTCAGTTGATTGTTGATGCAAGTGCATCAGCTAGACCAGTATGCATTCTTGCAAGTTTTGATTTAGTCATAGGAACTGCCTTTCTATTTGTATAATATGTTTTCTTAGGAGTACCTGTGCCATTTGTTTGCTCTTATATTGTTTCTTGGTTTGGAGTTAATGATACTGCTCCGGTTTAAAAAGATGAAATTTATCAATAATAATTTATTTGTAACAGTGGAAAAAGGTCATTATAAACCAAAGAAGTTAAGAATATGTGAAATGTTTTCAATGTGTACTTTTATAATAGAATGCATATGATCATCCCAGCTTACAATTAAAACTGAGGTGAAGTTTATACTAAAGATGGCAGTGTGAGAGTGCCAATTGGGAAATGTGTGAATTATTTATCAGGGTAATTAAGTTCCTTAAGATGTCAATTAAATGGACTATAAAAAGGTCACATGGGTATAATTTGGAAGGGATACAATTGGAGATACACTATTACGAATAATCTCAAGTGTTTGTGACATTTTATATCTTGTAATGCAACCACCAAATGTGGTTTATCACAGCAAGACGAACTAGATGTAAATTTGTAATAATTCTTTAATGTCAATTGTCAAATATGTGAGGCGTGTTATGCTTTGCTTTCGCTATCAACCACTTGTATGACATGTTGAACAGGTTGAACTTGCTCGCAAGTATGAAGGACTGGAGTTCTTTAAGAATGATGAACACCCACAGTTTTCACTGATCCAGGCAAGAAAAGAAAAACCCAAGAATGCTTCAATTTTGTGGATCTATTATTAGTAGCATCCTTTTCTTTTTCTTCATATATGTCCTAATTTATGCGTTTCAGAGGGAAGTTGTGAAGTCCAGAAACAAAGATCTTGTTGCACTTTTTGAATTTGGAGTTGGAGTTCATCATGCTGGGATGTTACGTGCTGATAGGGGTCTGACTGAGCGCCTTTTCTCTGATGGACTATTGAAGGTAGATCCCATCTAATTTCTCTTCATACCAGCACTTTTATATTTGGCTGAAATATTTTTCTCAACTTATGTTATTTTCTGTTTTAGGTACTTGTTTGTACAGCAACTTTAGCATGGGTTCATACCAGCACTTTTATTTTGGCTGAAATGTTTTTCTCAACTTATGTTATTTTCTGTTTTAGGTACTTGTATGTACAGCAACTTTAGCATGGGGTGTAAATCTACCGGCTCACACTGTTGTGATAAAGGTTTGTGAGTACTTCCAAAAGTATTATTTATGCCTGGGGCTTGGACCTTGCATTAATTTAGCTTAGGTATTTGAATTTTCTAAATTTTACAAGATGTGGCAAAATGAACTATGAATTAGACAGTTTAAAGTTCTACATTATCCTCAACCTGGGCATTCTTTTTCAAGTTCTTTGTTTTTGCTGTAAAGAGTTTTGAATTTCCTAGGCGGTTAACGTCTCTATTATATCATTTTCTTTAGTTTCAAAGTTTTAATGAAATGAGGAATTCTTAAATAGCATTTTCATCCTTGTCTGTGTATGACATATTGCAACTGTGATAAAATATTCATTCTGGTGGCATGTTTAGAACTTTAGACTTATCATTTTTTTTAGTGAATATTTACTCCATTTAATGGGTTGTAAATCTAGGGTTTGCATGGGGTAACATTTTTTTTGTTTGAGACTGAGTATATCCTTTCATTTAAATTTAGAAATATTCACTCAAGTATATTTCATTTTGATTGGCTAAGAGTTTAGAGTTGATGTAATTTTTTTTTTTTGTTATGCATTGGCTGCTGCTTTTGCTTTATGGACTTCTTGTCCATCTTTTATTTTACATTTCTCTCTCTTTTATAATAGTTCCTGTTTCCTATACATATATATTAAGTATCTGGTGTTTTCTTCCAGGGGACTCAATTATATGATCCAAAGGCTGGCGGGTGGAAAGACCTGGGCATGCTTGATGTTATGCAGGTGAGATTCAAAACATTTCTTTTGTAAATATAGCTCAAGTGAAGTCTCATGTCTGTTTTCCATTTTTCTTTTAAGCTCATGATATCATCTTTCAGATCTTTGGACGGGCTGGGAGACCTCAATTCGACAAAAGTGGTGAAGGCATCATAATCACTTCTCATGACAAGCTGGCCTACTATTTGCGGTTGCTGACAAGTCAACTTCCTATAGAAAGTCAGGTACTTGTGTAGTTTAAGTGAGAGCTTAGAACATTATGTATGTTAGACATGACAACAAACTTTCTCTCTTATTGATTGTGTACTTCATATTTACTTATTAGTCAGATTTAGACATTAGTTAAGCTGGAAGTGCAACTAATTTATGGGACCAGGTGTCATGGATCTGGATGTTTCTTTGGGTACTTTGTTATGCATCAGCATACTGCATTAAAAAGTCATGCACATACTTAAGTTTATGTTATAAAATGAAGTGGGATGGTGATAATGACAATATGCTTGTGTGTTCTTAACTCTTATTTAAAAGTACTCGTGTGTTCTAACTTTGAGTTTTGCTTGTTTGTGTGTGTGTATTTATCCAAGAATATGTTAAGATGATTCACTTTTCCTTATTGTTTGCAGTTTATTAGTTCGTTGAAGGACAATTTAAATGCAGAGGTGGCACTTGGTACTGTCACCAATGTCAAGGAAGCTTGTGCATGGCTTGGATATACATACCTTTTTATAAGGATGAGGCTGAACCCTTTGGCATATGGTATCGGGTGGGATGAGGTATTGTATGTTGATTTGACTTTACCTATATGGTTGAGTGGTTGACCCTAGTTGAGCATTTTCTTGACTAGCAGCCTGACTTTAGTCTCATTTGATGATGTATAATTCATTTGACTTTATTGGTGCTTATATTGGATATTTGCTTATGCTTTTTGCACGTTATTGATATTTGCTTCTGCTTTTTACAGGTTGTTGCAGACCCTTCCTTGAGTTTAAAGCAAAGAGCTCTCATAGCAGATGCTGCACGTGCCCTTGACAAAGCAAAAATGATGCGATTTGATGAGAAAAGTGGCAATTTTTATTGTACAGAGCTTGGTCGCATTGCAAGCCACTTTTATATTCACTACTCTAGTGTTGAAACTTACAATGAAATGTTGAGACGCCACATGAATGAGACTGAGGTTATTGTTTCTGAAACCTGTCGCTTTTTTTTTTTCATTTAATTTTCTATTTGAAAGTTGCACATAATACCACCATGGCTTGAACTCTGGCGAGCCTGATGGTATCAAGGCCTTAGAAAATGAGGAGAGTTAACTTGATAAATTATGCAGATCTTCTTTTTATTATTAAATTACACATGACACCATATCAAACCTGACCGACTTGGAGGAAACTGATGGCCCTAACCAGTGTATAGTAGGGATGCTAATTGACTTGTGTCATGTTGTGTCATTTTGGGCCTGTGTTAAGTACTAGTAAACTTTAATCAGACATGTTTAGTTAATCATGCTAGATGACTTCGACACTAACCCGTTCTATTTATTAACCGTGTTGTGTTCAAGTTGATATACATTTGTTGTGAACTAGACACTGAAGACTGAAAATTAAAATCCACTTGTCTTCATATGATACCAGTTAAACAAGTTTATCGGGTTGTTCGTGTTTGACATTAACTTGATCTATTCATTATTTGTTTCAATTAATAGTCACCTAACCTGCTAAATTTGTGTCAGATTTGTGTTGTGTTGAAAATTTCCACCTGTGTTAAATTTCCCTAGGAGATACCTTTTGTTACAACATTATGCCACATACCTGCTATATTAGTTCTTTTGGTTATTTTTCGTTGTAGTCTTTATTTTCCTTTTAAGAAAAACAGAACAATATACAGTAGAAAGGCCAGTTACTCTATGTAAAGTTGAGTTTTGGGTGAGAAAGGCCAGTTACTGAACCTTGTGGCATTGTGCAGTGCTGGCTTTTATTTGAGTATTGGGTGAGAAAGGAACAACAAAATTTTTGAAGATGGGGAAGAAAAGTTGAGTTTTTAGGGACAGGATTAGATTTTTGGCCTCTTTGTGGGCACATTGTCCAAGAAATTTAGAGATTTTCCCTTTAGGGTGATTCATCTTGTCTGGGGTGCAGTTTTGACTGAGTGATCTTTATCCTTTTGTACTCCATTCTTTTCTTCTATAAAATTCTTCTTTCCTATATATAAAAAAGAAAGAAAAAAAATCTGTGTACAGCCTTGACTTGAGATATGCATACTCGTTTCTTTTATAATTATAATTTTATTTGATTTTTTTGGTACTGCTTTTGCTGCTTCTTCAGGTAATTGACATGGTAGCTCACTCTTCTGAATTTGAAAATATTGTTGTTCGGGAAGAGGAACAGAATGAGCTAGAGATGTTGGTGCGAACATCATGCCCATTAGAAGTTAGGGGTGGTCCTTCAAATAAACATGGAAAGATTTCCATTCTCATTCAGGTTGCTTTATGCTCAAAAACTGGTACTGAATACAGAAAAAGGAAATACCTGTTGACTAATATATTGCTTGTGTGTTTTGCAGTTGTTCATATCTCGAGGCTCAATTGATACCTTTTCGTTGGTTTCTGATGCTGCATATATAAGTGCAAGCTTGGCACGTATTATGCGGGCTTTATTCGAGATTTGTTTACGAAAGGGCTGGTGTGAGATGTCAATGTTCATGTTGGAATATTGCAAGGCTGTGGATCGCCAAGTTTGGCCCCATCAGCATCCTCTCAGACAATTTGAAAGGGATATTTCGCAAGAAGTTTGTACATCATACTTTTATCCTATTATTTGACAAAACTGTAGTCCATTGCTTGACAAGATGCTTCTATTTTTACAGATACTGCGAAAGCTTGAGGAACGAGGGGCTGACTTAGATCACCTATATGAGATGCAGGAAAAAGACATTGGAGCACTGATCCGTTATGCACCTGGAGGAAGGGTATACTTTCTTTAGTATGGTGCTTTGAACTTCACTGTGGTATTCAATGTGTTGTACAATAAGAAATTTGTTTAAGCCTTTTATCCTTTTTTTTCTTGGGTAATTGAAGGTGGTCAAGCAATATTTGGGATATTTTCCATGGATTCAATTATCAGCAACTGTAAGTCCAATCACCAGAACTGTTTTAAAGGTAATTTCCCATTGTGAACCTTAAACATCTGTTGTTATAATTTCTACCTTGCTCAATTCTATTGTATAATTGTTAAGAATTTATTTTAAAATACTGCTTAATTATTTTTGAATTTTTCAGATAGCTTTGCTTATTACACCAGACTTTATATGGAAAGACCGTTTCCATGGCACTGCCCAGCGTTGGTGGATTCTAGTTGAGGTGCAGACATGGTATCCACTTTCATGTTATTTTTCCGTTGAATGATTGCCGATATTACAAGATGAATATTTCACAGCTCAAAGATGAAGGATTATTTGTGATAGTTCATTGTAGCTAGGCTGCATAAATCTTACATGTTAAAGTAGCAATATAAAATTATATTCTCATTTTAAAATATATTTTCTGCCCGGTTCGACTATATTAACAGGATTCTGAGAATGACCACATCTACCACTCAGAGCTTTTCACTCTAACAAAGCGGATGGCTAAAGGGGAACCTCAGAAGCTTTCATTCACTGTGCCAATATTTGAGCCACATCCACCACAATATTATATTCGTGCTGTTTCTGATTCCTGGTTGCATGCAGAGGCTTTCTACACCATATCTTTCCAGAATCTAGCACTTCCAGAGGTACTTATATCTCATTGTTAATTAGGATTTGGTGTTTTTTCTTTTGGCAAGGTGCTCCTGGCAAAAGCTTTGTCTCATTAGACAACTATGCTTTCTTCAGGCTCATACTTCACATACAGAACTTCTTGATTTAAAACCTCTTCCTGTGACTTCACTTGGCAACAGTACTTATGAAGCATTGTACAAATTCTCACACTTTAACCCTATACAAACACAGGTTTGGCTCAGAGATTCTAGACATTTATTTATGCTTCTTTTTACTCTATTTTTTCTTCTTTCGGGCTGTACCCATCACATTTCAATGACTTGATATTTTTTTTGGGAATCGAGCAGGTTTTCCATGTCCTGTATCACACAGACAATAATGTTCTATTAGGAGCTCCCACTGGAAGTGGGAAAACTATATCTGCTGAGCTTGCTATGCTTCGCCTCTTCAATACCCAGCCTGATATGAAGGTATGCCATTCACATTTCTTAATGCAATATAACGAAGAACAAAAGTAGGCAAAGAATATCTGGAAAATCTCAAAATGAAAAAGTGTTTGTTTCCAGAGAATAGCACTTCTTGGTGCTGATCTGGGCACAACTCTACAAAAGGAAATTGCTGTCCCTACTCACCAGATCTCATGATTTGACATTTTATCAAATTTATAGACTGAATTATGCATAGGTTCATACCATACAGCTCTTTTGTGATTTCCTTCTGATTTTGATCGAATGATATGCTTTGTAGTTAAGTATAAATTTTGAACTGCAATTGAGATTACTTGATGTGAGGATAAAACATTTGGTGTGTGATCATTGTGTTCCACACTTCACACTTCCACTACAATTTTGAACTGCAATTTTGAATGCTTCTTTATATGCTAAAGTGTACTATGTATGAATTGTTGGCTGTAGGTTATTTACATAGCACCTTTAAAGGCCATTGTTCGAGAAAGAATGAATGATTGGAGAAGGGGTCTTGTCTCTCAACTAGGGAAAAAAATGGTGACTTTTTTTTTTCTTAAGAACAATAAGTAACATCTTAGCATGTGGTATTGGTAATAATTCACTGTTTTTATCAGGTTGAAATGACAGGAGACTATACTCCAGATTTGATGGCCATCTTGTCAGCGGATATCATAATATCTACTCCTGAGAAGTGGGATGGTATCAGTCGTAATTGGCATAGTCGAACCTATGTTAAAAAGGTGCATTCTTTCACATATTGTCTCTCTTTTGTTTTTTTGTTTTTTTGTTTTTTTTTAAAGAAGGCATTGTTTTATTTTCTTTAATCAGTTTCTCCTTTATTTTTTGTTCTTTTTACACTTGAATTCTACTAGATCATTTGAAGTCACTCTGCAAGCTGTATTAATGTGTGTTTTTCATCATTAGGTTGGGCTTATGATCTTGGATGAGATTCACTTGTTGGGAGCTGACCGTGGACCCATCCTTGAGGTATTTATTGAAAACATCTTGTGTTCTTTAGCTAAAATGAACCTTAGCTCTTTAATTCTGTGTGGCATAATCTAACATCATTATTGTACAAATATGTCTAATTTATATGTACAAATATGCGCTGGTCGGTGACCTGATATTTGATGGTCTGGGCTTGAGTTTGAATAATCTAACGTCATTATGAACTGGGTAGTTTTCATTAGGGTCATTCTGGTCTATCTCGATTTGACCTTACTGGGATATGGCTCACTGTTAGACCATAGATGTTCAACCAGAGGTCAATTATGACTGGGTTTGTGGATTTTAAACAGGGTATTTGTTTTCCATTCTGCCCATTTGTTTTATTTCTTGTATTGTTAGGTTAAGTAATTGTTTTCATTTATTGTAATTCATTGAACATCTTAACTCCCAAATTTTATGTTCCAGGTTATTGTGTCAAGGATGAGATATATATCATCACAGACAGAGCGTGAAGTACGGTTTGTAGGCCTTTCAACAGCTTTGGCAAATGCAGGGTATGCCTTTATGGATCTTGGATCCTAGCATCTTGCAATGTATCTCACTTCCAAGTCCTCTAGTCTCATTTTTTTTTTCTTTTTTTCTGGGGGAAGTCTTGACCTGCCAATCAAGGAATTAAATTTCGTTTTTTTAGGGTGTCGAAATCGAAACACATGTTTAATAATTTTTCGGGAAGATTTCGGCGAAATTTTTGAAATTTACCGAAATTTATCGAAATTATCGAAATTATCAAAATTTTCATATTTTCTATTTTCTCCAACTTCAGAAATTCACCAAAAAAGCTCGAGACTCCAAATAACTTACCGAAAAATTCTACGGACTCGTATTGATGAGTACTAATTTCCCATAACCTCAAAATAGTCAAATTGCTTTCAAAAAAATTATGAAAAATCCTACTCTTATAATTTAATTATGAAAAAAATAATAATCGTCAGATTCTTGAATTTTCATTTTCTAAAATTCATTTCCACACAACTAAGCTCTAGAATCACAACCAAAGGTCTAAGTTAGTTAAAATAAATTTAAAGAAATTTCTAATTCCTTTAAACAAACCTTAAAACAAATTTGAAAAATTTAAGTAACAAAATTACTATAAGTCAAAATTTGGGTTGTTACACTTAGTGAAGAAAAAGCTTGGCTAAGTAAGAGACACGGGAAAAAAGGAAGGAAAGATAAAAAAATAAAAAAAAGACTGAAGAGAGGCACGGGGAAAAAAAAGTAAGGAAAGAAAAAAAATGAGGGGGGGTTTGGGCAATTGGAAAGAAGAAAAAAAGGTTTGAGATTTCTTTTAGTTATTTTAAACCTTAAACTTTAATACATTTCTATATAAAAAAAAAATTAAAAGTATCCTAAAGGGCTTAAAACCTAATATCCTAAAAAATATAGAGTATATAGGATTTAATGTATAGATTATAGAGTATAAAGAGTATTAGGGTATATAAAATATATAGAGTATTAGGGTTTAGATTTTAGATTTTAGTGTATAATTAAATTATACAATATAAAGAATATACTAATTTTGTTTATTCATTATACTAATTTTATTTAACAGTATTTGCTCCAGCGCGCATTATATTCATCTTATATTACATGAAACCTACTATATAATTTGATTTCTTCAATGTTTTTTATCAATTTAGTAGATAATATGTTAAATAAACATATGGTAAAGTTTCATTCAAAATTTTCGTATTTTGATAGTAATTTCCATCTAATTTCTATCGAAATTTAAAAATCTTAGAAATTTCCGTCGAAATTTCCATCGAAATTTCCTCGAAACCCGAAATTTTATTCCTTACCTGCCATGCATACATCTGAAATGAGTCAGATCCTCAGATTCACATATGTTTGTAGATCACTCAGCAAAACCCTCTCTTTTGTGTTATTTATCTAATTTTTTTTTTTTTTTTTTCAGAATTGGTGCACTTGGCTTTCTTCATCTCTTTAACCTTGATAAATATATTATGTTTTAACATTGTTATACCATTTCAATTATTTAGAGATTTGGCTGATTGGTTGGGTGTTGATGAAATCGGACTATTCAATTTCAAACCAAGTGTGAGACCTGTACCTCTAGAAGTTCATATCCAGGTAAGTGGATTTTAGTGTTTCAATTGGATTCTGATTCTTGAAAAGTAATTGACTTTATCATATTCATCTCTGATATTCTTGTTCGGTCTTTCTAATTAAATTATTTTTTCCTGGGGGAATATAGGCATTTTAAATTGCAACTGGTTTTACATCATCTCTGTTATTTCTTGTTTTCTTGTTCTGTAGTATTAATTTTCATAGTACTTTTTTCGTTTTTGTAGAAACGTTGAGTGTCATGGTAGTTATTTTTAAATGCAGAGTTAATTGTGAAGAGACGTAGAGTTTTTTCTCCTTGTTCATGATTGGCTTTTTCATGTTGAGATGAAAGTGGATAAGGGCCTTATATATGTCCACTTCATAGCAGTAATATGTCAGTTTTGATGAACAGGGATATCCTGGAAAGTTCTATTGTCCAAGGATGAATAGCATGAACAAACCAACATATGCTGCAATATGCACCCATTCGCCTACAAAACCGGTTCTAATATTCGTTTCCTCTCGTCGCCAGACAAGGCTTACTGCATTGGACCTCATTCAGGTAGGATCCAAAGTCGTACTGGGAATATGAAGCATTCCATAACTGTGACTAACCACTTTTGTGTTTTTCTGTAATTGAAGTTTGCAACTTCAGATGAACATCCAAGGCAGTTTCTTAGTATTCCAGAAGAAGAACTGCAGATGGTTCTTTATCAGGTCACCGATAATAACCTGAGGCACACCTTGCAATTTGGAATTGGATTGCATCATGCTGGTTTGAATGACAAAGATAGATCTCTGGTTGAGGAACTTTTTGCAAACAACAAGATTCAGGCATTTCTCTTTTACCTGAATAATCTTTTTTTTTCCCCTGACAAATGCGTCAGGAAAAGAGAGTTTTAGAAGATCTCTACTTCTCACTCTTTTTACTGATTAACCATTATTCATTAAATTATAGGTATTGGTTTGTACTAGCACATTGGCATGGGGTGTAAACCTTCCGGCACATCTGGTCATTATTAAGGTAAGGCAAAATTTGTGTGGTATGCTTTATATTTGTTTCCTAGAATTACAAAGATTTATATCTGGGATCTTTTGGAGCAGCAATTATGGATCATTTTTACATTTTACATATATTCACGAGTCTTGGGAGCAGTAAGAAAGATTGTTTAGAATTCGAATTGAGTATTGATCCACAACTGAGGGGAGTGGAACTTGCTTCTGCTTCTTTCTTTTTATTGCCGCATGCAGTAGAGAAATAAGTTATGTGTGTATTGTTTTGCACCGTTTTATAATAAAATCAAGGTAAGGTTGTCCACCCCCTGCAAGGCTATGTGGGCGAAAGTTTATTGTTTCATATCTTGATATTTGAAAGATTACAACAAGAAAAATTATTGAAGATAGATCCAAAACTACATGAGACCATCCTTTACTGTTTACTATTTAAGATTAATTTGTAACTGTGTGACCCTTTTCTGGGAACTACTTGACATCATTAAAATACTGGTGGCTGTGTATGAAATCTTTTTCCATTGTACAAATCCTACTTTCCACCCGATGGATAAAACAATTTTGACAAAACTGTTGATTCACTTGCAGGGAACAGAATATTATGATGGGAAAACAAAGAGATATGTTGATTTTCCAATCACAGATATCTTGCAAATGATGGGTCGTGCAGGCCGACCACAATTTGATCAACATGGGAAAGCAGTCATTCTTGTTCATGAACCCAAAAAGAGCTTCTATAAAAAGGTCAGATTTGAAGCAGTGACTTCAGTTTGTTGAATGTCATACCTCATGGGAATATAGGATGCTGGAATAATTTGTGGTTTTATGAATTGCAGTTTTTATATGAACCATTTCCCGTTGAGAGTAGTCTGAGGGAACAGCTGCATAATCACCTCAATGCAGAGATAGTTTCTGGCACAATTTGCCATAAAGAGGATGCATTGCATTATCTTACCTGGACATATTTATTCCGCAGACTGGTATGGCTTTGGTCACTATAACTATCTAGAATAAAAATTTTGAAAAAATTATGTGCATCAGATTATAGATTTCTGTGTCTTTATTAGTTAACAGCAGTTCAGTTGCTTAGATTTACAGATTCTACTCATAATTTATTTTTCTTTTTGATAATAAGCACAAACTTTTATTAAATAGAGAGAGAACTTTACAAGAAAGAGGGACAAGATTTCCATCACAATCAGTCCAGCATTTTTTTTCGTACTCCCTACTTATTAATTAATGACTAGTCTAAAACGGATAGGTTCCTTGATGGCAAATCATGTTCTAACTATTTGCCTCAAATATCAGGAATAGTAAAGGCATCCTGGTAAATTTGGATTTTAAAGTGAATATTTAGAATTTTAGATTATCAAAAAAGTCAAGAGATGACATCTTATTTATTTGGAACTCTACAAGTCAACTTTTGTGTAATTTTGCGTTCCATTGCATTCTGAAAATCGAATGCATCTTGCACTTGAAGATACTCCACATATCTCTTTTTGGTGGAAAATTTGCATTGCTGTTGTGACAATAGCAGCACCATGATCCTCTAGCACTTCAGTATGATGAAGATACAAGTTAAAGGCCTTTGGTATTGATTATTATTGTGCCCCTAGAATATTGATTTATTGAACCTGTACAAGATCTCAAGGGGAAAGAAATTTTCTGCAGATGGTTAATCCAGCTTACTATGGCTTGGACAATGCCGAAGCTGAAGTTTTAAGCTCTTACTTGTCTAGGTAATAACATGTTCCCAATTCTCACAGAATCTTTTTTTATCTGGCTGTGCCTTTCTCTTTCAGTGGCATTGCTTTGATTACTTACTGTTTAATTTATTTTGGCAGGTTAGTGCAGAACACATTTGAGGATCTGGAAGACAGTGGATGCATCAAGATGGATGAAGACAAAGTGGAGTCAATGATGCTGGGTTCAATTGCATCCCAGTATTACCTTAGCTACATGACTGTATCAATGTTTGGTTCAAACATAGGTTTAGATACATCGCTTGAAGTAAGAGATGGTTCTTGAAGATGTCTATTTATTATTCTCAATTCTCACTTTTACTTTGTTATGTTATGCTTACAAAGGTTCTTTATTCTAGGTGTTCTTGCATATCCTATCTGCTGCTTCTGAATACGACGAACTTCCTGTGCGGCATAATGAGGTAGTTATAGTCTATGGTTGGCCTATACTTCAATTTGGTTTGCGTTAGATGAGTAGAGAGCCACACACATGACTGCCTAGATGTATTAAGGTTGGACCTTTGGGTGTTAGAATCTCGAAGCACTGGCTTATGAGCAAAGTGGTATCTATCTTCTTTATTAAGAAAGAAATGCAGAGATTGACCTGCTATGGATTAGCTTTTGGGGGGTTTGGCATTCTTCTAATGCTGTGAAAAAAAAATGGTTATCATTAAACTTGTAATAGTATATTAAGTCTACCATTTCTTTAAAGTGAAAATATTGTACACACTAGTCTGACCCATGTTATTGCGACAATTTAAATTTTAGTCAATAAAAAGTATGAGATTTCTATCTTAATATCAAGATATAATATCTTCTTTGATAATAGGAAAATTACAATGAAGCATTGTCTGAGAGAGTCCGATATAAAGTGGATAAGGATCGCTTAGATGATCCACATGTCAAAGCCAATCTGCTATTTCAGGTCAGAGTTGCCTTCAAACATATATTCAGCACCATAAACATGAACTTTCTGTTGTTTTTCCTTTTAATATCTCTTATCATCTCATTCTCTTACCGTGCATGAATTTTGCATTCAGGCACATTTCTCACAGTTAGAATTACCAATCAGTGACTACGTCACAGACTTAAAGTCAGTATTGGATCAAAGTATACGGATCATCCAGGCCATGATAGATATATGTGCCAACAGTGGGTGGCTTTCAAGCTCAGTTAATTGCATGCATCTTTTGCAAATGGTCATGCAGGTATTCTTCTTAGTAGTTAAAACTCTCGCTTTCTTTTTTAATGAAATAAATTACTTGCCTAAAATAAAGATAAGGACAACTTGGAATTCTGCCTTGTATATAATAGGCCTATCTGCAGCCAACATATCCGTTGATTAATAGTTAAACATGTTAGTCTCTTTCCTGTGTTGTTTATCTTGATATGTTTTTTCCTTAGTTTTCCAAGAGAAACTTCTCTTTTCTGTTTTTCTCTTTCAAAGTAGGATACCCTCAAACTTTTTAAGACTATCTGAGCAGGACTTTGAACTTTCTGCAAAATCTTTGAGGATTTATACTGTGAAGAAACAACAAGAGAAACTGATGCCTCCCTACAACAAATCTGGTTTTTTTTGTATTTTTATTTTAAATATGTAGATTTATATGGCCTGATGAAGGGCTGGATTTGATTTAACAAGACATCTCAGAGACCCCTAAAACATGGGAAATTATGACTTACTCATTAAACTGTTGTCAGATGAGGAACTTCGGAATTTCAGCATATTATCATCTGTAAGGAATGTGCACTTGCACTTATACAGTAGATTTTGTATTTGATAAAGGGTGAAGCTTTGCTTTAATCTTTTTGTAAACATTACTCTTTGATTCAGATAATTTGTTTCTTAAAAGAGAGAAGTATAGTTTCACCTCCTGACCTTATTCATATTTTTTGGGTTCTTTTCAGGGTTTATGGTTTGATGAGGACTCTTCTTTATGGATGTTGCCATGCATGAATGTTGAACTTGCCGACTCACTAGGCAAAAGAGGAATATTCAGTATACAGCAGCTTTTGGAACTCCCCAAGGCAACTTTGCAGACCGTGACCGGAAATTTCCCTGCTTCAAAATTGTATCAGGACCTGCAGCTTTTTCCACGCATCGAAGTGAAATTAAAAGTTGTGCAAAGAGACGGTGGAAAATCTCGCTCTTTAAACATCAGATTGGTGAAGACCAATTTCAGACAAAACAAATCAAGAGCATTTACCCCACGTTTCCCTAAGGTAAAAACCGAAGCATGGTGGTTGGTCCTAGGGAACACCTCAACGCAGGAATTACATGCTCTGAAGAGAGTATCTTTCTCGGATCACTTGGTTACTCACATGGAGCTACCATCAGCTCCTACTCTCCAGGGGATGAAATTGATTTTAGTTTCAGATTGCTATCTGGGCTTCGAACAAGAACACTCTATTTCAGAACTTATTGAATGGCAGCAACCAAAGCAGGAATTTCAGTAGATACTTCGGATCACCATATTGGCATATTTGCAGGCCAGAGCACAATTACGCAGAATTTTGTGTATACATAAATGTTTTTGTATGAGTTGTGAATGCCCCGTAGAGTCACAAGCGAATTCCACACGGATTGTACATCAATTTACTCAAAGTTAACAAGCTTTTCATATTTCCTATTTTCAGATTTTTTTTTTTTTTTTTTTTTTTTTTCAGATGCGCGTATTAACTTTGAAGGTAGCTTCAGGAATAAGTATTTGCAATTCAACGCATATGATATTCTGTCATTTGATTCGTCTCTCAAATAATTCAGGGAAAATAAGAAAATCTTTAGAGAGAGAGGGCAACATTGTTTCACGCTAAAAATTGGTCCTCTTTCTCGCTCTCTCTAAAATAATTTAAAGAAAAAATAAAATCTTTACTCAGAAAAAAAATAATAAAAGCCAACATTTTTTTCATGTTAAAAATTGGTCCGATGCGAACAATATGAGAAAATTCTACCAACAAAGGTTTGGGAGGATGCAATTTCCAGCTAAGACAGGAAACAGTAGTGTTCATCTTCTAGATTTTCAAACGTGGGCATTTACAAATATCTTTTTGCTTTATTCACAAAGTATACAAACAAAGGCGGAAAAGGCCATCCTTTAACATTCACAACTCTACCAATGGACTAATCCCAATCAGCATCAAAGAACCCAGCATCCTTCATCTCAGAGTAATATGCATTATCCAGAAGAAAAGTTTCTTCCTGTAGACATCACAATGTATATTTACATGATTATCACCTCCACAAAAGTAATTAAAAACTAGAGAATACTGTTTAACCATGCTTGTGAATAATTCTCACCTGGAAAAAATCTGCTAGAAAAGTTACGTACAGAACAGGAAGATACACAGAGTGGTAGCATACCTCCGTAAGATTGTACAACCTGCAGGATATATACAAATCAAATTCTGATAACCTCATCATAGTTCTAATTTTGAACTTAATTTTGCATACCAAATGCCGAAACCAGCCCCAATTCCAGCAAGCCCACAAGCAAGCAATGCCACAGCACCAAATACAAACATTATGACAATGTAGTTGTAGAATGCAGGTCTGGCTGCAGAAGATAAGAAGATAACCACATGTTCGATTAATTAGTCATTAAAGAAATGATAATAACCGAATCAGAAATGTACTCACGAGGTAGCTTCTCTCTCCATTTTGAGAAATGCACGAACAATATGAAGCCATAAACTGCAGTAAGCAACGATTTGTGGAAGAACCATAAGCCCCACTTCACTCCATTGGTACTTCCAACACCAACAATGAACAATGGGACCCCAAACCCAAATACATAGATTGCCTGAAGCAAGGGACATATTACATACATTTACGAAAGCAAGAATGGGATAAGAAACAAAAATATTAGAATATACATAATTTTTTGTTGCCATTTTACATAAACATAATAAATTGCAATAAGCATTGAACAAATAATTGCCTAGACTACTCAGTAACTAAACTTCTTGAATGACCAGAGCAACAGGTCATCAATGAATTTCTCACTCTACCACTGCAGGAATCAATGATAAGGCTATAGTACATCTAAATCAATGATCTGATTGACTAATAATTGAATAATGGCAATGAAATATGAGATCATAAAGAGAGTGATTGATTGCCTTAAGCAGTATGTCCACAGCAACAATGATCCCAGAGACAATGAAAGTATGAGCTAAAGCTTCTACCCCACTCGTGTAATTGTCCTGCAGTAAAAAAGCCACCAAGCTAATCTCCAAAAACAGCATTGCAGAAGCTGTGAACAACGACAACACATTCCAAGCAACCTCCTTCCCAGCAGAGCATTGCCAAGCCTAAAGTATCAAACATCAAACATCAAACATCAACCACAATCACAATGTGTAAAAGCCAAGCCACCCAAAATCTGAAAACCCTAAAAACCCACCAACCTGAAGAGAGCACCAGACGAGGTTCAGAAGGGTAGCGACCCAGAGAAGGGCATAATAGGAAATCATAATATACGACCTGCCATTTGAGAGCTTCGTGAGGTTCTTCTTGGCGTGGACCGCCATGTACACCACGAAAACAACCGCAGGCACCACCAGAACGGCTTCGTAGAAGAGTCCATGGCACTCTGGCTGGCTGGCGACGGAAAAGCTCTGACCTTCGCCGTCAATTATGGCGGGAAGGCTCGGGATCGACGAGTTGACCGAGGTGTTGAAGTATTCTTGGAGATTCGTTGCCATGGCTCTGAGGATGGGACTGGATTTAGGGGCCAAACCCTAATTTGGACGGCTCAGATTGAAATTGGAGAGGTCGCATACTCGCATTGTAGAAGATACAATAAAATTTAGACTTTAGAGAGAGAGAGAGAGTAGATTGATTTTGTTCGTCGCAGAGCAGAGAGCACTATGTTTAATTGACATGGCAATCACAATACGTCGTCGTATAGTCTTGACTGGACGAGCCAAGAAGGCAGCAGTAAGTTAATCTTATAACTTGGAAAGCCGCGGGTAATGTACTATATGACCGGTGTTAAATATTAATGAATGATTGTCAAAGAAATTACGAGTATTTTTACTGGTGGTTTAAGAAATTAGTCTGATGTGGAAAAATTAGTACACGACGCCTTCAGTTACTAAAAAAAAAAAAAATACAAGTATTGTTACATTAAGAACTAGTCAATCATTCATTATTGGAACCATCTCAACTAGTTTACTATCTCACCGTCGGTATATCAAGAATTAGTTAATCATTCAAAACTAATTGAACCATCTCAACTAACTACCTTATGAATTTAAAATTCAATCGATAAATTTCAAGAGAAATAATATACCAATCATTCATTATTGGTATATTATTTCAACATTTACAATAAACATTGTATTCTTTTTTTGTTTTTTAGTCAAAGATCAAATGTGATTCAAATTTGGATTTTAAATATTACGGAGAAAACAACTCTAAACTAATAATAAGTTAGTAATAAAGTTTTATTTGACTAATTATTTGAAGGATAACTCTTATTTTTTATATATAAACAAAAAAAGAATAATTCTAAAAATGAGAGAAATAGAATCAGTATTTAACTGAACACACAAATTTTTTGTTTGGTCGTTATAACATACTTAAGTAGAAACAGAGGGGCCAAATTTTGCCATGTAATTACCACGAGAGACGCATAGAGGGGCCAAATTTTGCGAAAGTAACATTCAAGATGATACACTATATGCAGTTGGGGATAGCCTTGTACGAGGATGGACCATTAAAGGTGCAGCTCGTTGTAGAGTGAGCCCATATGCTTCATCCATGTTCAACTTCTCACGGGTTAGTCCATCAGGCAAGGTCCAATCAAATGCATGGACCAGGGTCGCAGTCATCAGATGGACCATCCGCAAGCCCAAACTCATCCCAGCACATATTCTGCGCCCGGCACCAAACGGTATCACTTCAAAATCATTCCCTCTAACATCAACATTGGGCTTCTCGCCACCCGGTAGGAACCTTTCGGGCCTGAACTCTAATGGGTCGGCCCATTGATCCGGGTCACGCGATATGGCCCATACATTGACCAAGAGAGTAGAGCCCTTTGGAATGTGGTAGCCGTTGATTTCGCAACTTTCGGCCGCCATACGTGGCAAAGAGAGAGGGGTGGACGGGTGGAGCCGGAAGGTTTCCTTGACCACGGCTTGGAGGTAAGTCAGGTTGGGAAGGTCCAATTCGGTTACAAGGCGGTCCTGGCCCACGATTTGATCAAGCTCTTTCTGGACTTGGGCCATGATTCTCGGGTGTCGAATGAGTTCTGCTATAGCCCATTCCACTGTGCTTGACGATGTGTCTGTACCAGCCGTGAACATGTTCTGCATGCATGTATTAATGGGTGAGAGGAAAAAAAAAAACATATAAATTAATGAAAAAAAAGGTAATTACAAATTTACAACGTGGGTAATTGTCAACAATTAATGTAAATCTTCTACTAAATTAGTATCAATTAACGTTTAAAAATTACCTTAGAATTGTAACAAAACATAACTCGGAATAAAACGTACGTGCGTGCATGTGCAATTGTGTATGGTGTGTGAATTTTCACAACCAGATTCCTACAAGGCTCTAAAGTGAAGTGGTGTGGTAGACTGGTAGTTGAGGGGTAATGGTGCAGTGAGAGATGCCCCATTGGGCATGCCCATGAAAGACTTAGTGGTGCAATGAGGAAGACAAAAGCAACTTGATTTGATTGATCGATGGATGGATAGATAGATTGCTAGATTGATTGAATACTGTGGAGGGCATGGCATGTACTATAGTACTAGTAATAACCATAATAATTTAGACAGATAACTATTGAATACTTTTTTCATTTTTATTTGGTGGTTATTCACTGAATAATCTATCAATGTTCAACAGATAACTGTCGAATAATATATATTTCGATAGATAACTGTTGAATAATCTGACAAACAAAATTAAAATGTTTTATTTTAAGGATAAAATTGAAATTTTGAAATAAGATGATTAATTCAGCAGTTTAAGAAAAAAAAAAATAATTTAAGAGTTAGGACACAGCATAAGGTCACCGTCCAGTTGTCCACTATCACACTGCAGCCCAGAATCGAGATGGTCCAATACCACGTTTTCCAGGCCTTTTACTATTTTCATGGGTGGCCCTCGCCCCATTCCTCTGTTTATATAGAATAATAGAAGAGTAATAAACGATAACTGTTTCCAATCTCAACAACATTTCTTCTCAAATTCTTCTCATTTTAGTCCCAAATGTCTTTTTTTTTTTAGAAAAACCCCCTCTGCCCTCATTCACTTTCTTATGCTCTCCACTTGACAGTAGAAGCCCACTAATCTTCTGTCGTGATTCATGTGAGGTCACGTGTCGGTTTTGACCGACACATCAAGGACATTCATAAATTCATCATGTGCAATGCAAGATTAAGCAAAAAAAGGTACGACGAAAAAAGACTGACCCTTTTTTATAATCCAATTTTTCTCGTTATTTGTTCAATTATTTTTTTAACAAAATATAAAATAAAAAATTTTGTCTCTTCTCCTGCATCAAAAGGCAGCTGTTCAAGTTCAAACATGCTCGCTTGAACAATTTGAACTTTGAACTCCTCACAAATTAGAAGAAAAGAACTTATAAAAAAAAATGAAAGTGAATTATTGAAGGGGGTAAAAATGAGTGAGAGAGAGATGGTTACCAAAAGCAGAGCTTTGATTTCGGTGTCAGAGAGTTTGGCACCTTCACCGTCTGCATCATCCTTAAGCGACAGCAAGGTGGTTAACATGTCCACGTGTTGGGGTCTGGTCCCACTGATCAGACTTCTCTTGTGGTCTTCCACAATCGCTGTCAAGAAGGCATCGAACCTCTTGTGCAGCTTCTTCATCTTCCCAGCCACGCCCTGTAGGTCCAGCCACTCCAGGGCTGGGATAAAGTCACCGATGTTGAACACTCCCGCCAACACCATCATCTCCACCACCATGGATTTGAACTCGTCCGCTTTCTCGTCTACTCCGCCGCTCCCGTCACCGAACATCCTCCGCCCGACCATCACCCGCCCTAGGGCGTTCACCGTGCACACGTTCAGTAGCTGCCCCAAGTTCACTGCCTTTGACCCCGCGCTTGCTAACCCGTGTGCTAGCACCCCCACCTCCTCCTATATTTACGTACGTATTCAACTTAAAATGAATTCAATGAGTAAAATAAATTTAAGACATTATATATCAGCTAGCTGACCTGGCGGACATGTCGGAGATCATCCAAGGCCTTGCCGGAGAACAAGTGGACGGAGCTGATCTTCCGGAACATACGCCAGCGCGGACCGTACGGCGCGAAGACGAGGTCCTGGTAGTTATAAGCGAGGTGCTTGGCGCCAGAATTGGGCGGGCGGCTGGAGAAATTGGCGTCGTGGGTCTTGAGGAACTGGACCGCCACGGAGGCCGAAGCGGCGACCACCACGTCCACGAAGCCCAAGCGGAGGTGCATGAGGGGCCCATACTGCTTGGCCAGGGCCGCCAGCGAGTGGTGCGGCACGGGGCCCAAGTGAGGCAGGTTTCCGATTATGGGCCACGGTTTTGGGCCCGGAGGGAGAGGCAGGGAGTGACGGTTCCGCGGGACGAGTAGGCAGTAGAGGAAAAAGGCAAAGACCACGGTGAGGATGAGTACGAGGAACATGGTGGCCGAACGACGACGTTTGATGAGCTAAGTTCTTGTGCTGTGGATTCAAATGTTTGGTGTTGGAGATTATATATAAAGGGTAGGAAGAGAGTGGAGGGTGAGGGGGTTGTGTGCGTTATTTGCTTATTTAGTAGGTTCAAACGTGGTATCTTATTTTGTTGGGTGGCTTGGGTTAGGTTGACTTTCTTTTCTTTTTTTTCATTCATTTTTTATTCTTTTTTTTTTGGGGGGATGAAGAGTGGTTAGTAGGACTGTTAGATATTATAGTACGTCTACACATATTTGAAGGTCTGGTAACATATGGAATTGCTGAATTGGAGATTCATATATGGTCTACCCCCAACAATAAGCCCATAAGATAATCATGTAAAATATAGAGAATAACTGTTTCCTTTGGATTCTCTCTCTCTCTCTCTCTGATATGCTTGACTTGTTTTTTTGTGTTTATATTGTGTGCTTATGAAGTTATGATGACTATATATAGCCATGTACTTTTGCGATTGTATATTGAGAGCCATATAGCTTGTTAAAGATGATCATATGACTGAGGATTAACTGATTAAGGATGTGGAGGTGCATGGAATTTCAACGCCTCTTAATTTCTTATTGTCATTTTTGCCCTTTGGTAGAGGGCAAAAGTGCACAACAACCTAGCTTCAAGTTCCTGTGAATTGATGTATTGATATGAAAAGGACCTCAATTGGCTGGGTCTTAAAACATTTATTGCACTCTCTAAAAAGGTGGGTAGGTATAGACTGTATAGTGAGAAAGTAACCAACAGTGAACCGGGGGTTATCAGTTTCTACTGTATAGACTATTTGCCATTAAGCAATGCAATTACATGTAACTTATAAATTAGGATTAACCTCTAATTTAAAGATAGTTTTACAAGTAGTATTGTGTTTGAAATCCATGAAATTAATTTAAGTATGAAACCCCACTGCCTCTGCCATGAGTTATGACCGTGTATCTGTCACGTACGGCAATAACATTCAATCAAAGTCATGCATTTATGATTAATTGCAAGTTGTACAATGTAGGTAGGCTAGGCTTATAATTACCCACGTTAATAGCTTAATACCCCCTTCCTATCAGCTGGTTTACAATTACCCACGTTAGCCACTCACTTCCATTTTCTTGGATATTCTTGCATGCGACAATGATATCCTTGTTGGGTTTTCCGGTTTTGTCCTTGGTGTTGTGCACACTTCGATCACCACATGTATCTACGCATACATCTGATTCTTAATCAGTTAATCTTTGTAAGGGTACATCTCTCTTTATCTTTAAAAAGTATAGTTTCTATCTTTCGATCTATGTATGTGCCTATGTGGTGTAGTATTTATATGGTAGAAAATGTCATTGTAAACTTAAAAGATTCAGTAAACTACATACATTATACATATATTTAATCACTGCACATGTAAATTAAGCTTTTTAATTAACTTTCAACTTTGTACAGTACTCTTAATTACACTATGGTTTTATATAAGTTTTTTTTTTTTTTATTTGTTAGAATTTTAGTACTTATATATCAATATATATATCTGACTAAATCAATAATATAACAATCAAGAAATATATATATCAGTTGAATAAATGGTAAAGACAATATTAGAGATTCTGACATGTGAATCCAAGAGAGGCACTCCAGTCACTATTCTAAAGCCGTAGACGCCTCCCTACGTGCTGGTGATGGCGGTTGCCTACAACTCCAAGATAATCAAAAAACTCACAGAATGTCTGAACCACTATGCGCATTGAACAACAAACGAAATGTCAAGTGTTTATCGATTTCCAAAAGTATAGTGTGGAAATTGTGAGAGATAGAAAGGATGTAGAAGAGGATGATAAAAAAAATTAAAAAAAAAATTCATCCTCTTAGGTCCTATCTTATTTCTCTTAGGATCACGAATTGCAACTTTAGCCAAGCACCCCCACACTTTCAACATTTGAAGATTATGCCTTCTCTTCTTCCAAAATTCATATGGAGTTTCACTATTGTCTTTGAAAATGACTATATTTAGTATAAAACATGCAGTTAAAATTGCTTCCCCCCCACATAGTGTCATGTGGTCCATAACTTATTGAACATTGAATTCACCATGTCCAACAAAGTTCTATTTTTCTTTTCAGCAACTCCATTAGATTGTGAAGAGTAAGGTGTTGTTACTTCATGTATTATACCACGTGCTTCACAAAATAAAGTAAGATCGGTATGAGTATACTCACCACCTCTATCAGACCTAAACCTCTTAATTTTTCTTTCTAATTGATTTTCTACTTCAGTTTTGTAAATCTTGAATTTAATTACTAAATACTTCATCTTTGGTCTTTATCAAATAAACATAACAGTACTTGGAGTAATAATCTATAAAGTTCCAAAATACTTATATCGAGCTCTAGTGGGTGGCCTATTTGAATCACAAACATCAGTATGTACAAATTTTAGGAGTTGATGTGTATTCCTATTTACAGACTTAAAAGGTTTCTTGGGTTGTTTAGCCTGGATACAAATTTCACACTTGTTCATAAAGTCTATGCTTGATTTAGGAACAAACTCCAAATCCATCATTTTGTTGAATTTATAGACATATATAATACATCTGTGATCATAAATTAAATTAATTAATGAAGCAACCTAGTTCTTATATGGAGCTGATTTTATGACAATTATATGTGGTTACAGCCTGAACACGTATGTACGCATATATGATTATATATATTAATATATGTAATATATGTCTAATTGCCTCCATGACGTCAGTCATATAATATTACTCATCAACAAAGGCAAAGAAAATATCGTGTCTTGATGCATGTTAACACGTACGTGGCTTCAACAAGTACAAACATTTGGTGTTATATCCAACCAAAACCCTAAGGTCCCAATTCACTTGTTTGGCGTTCTATACAATCAATTCCCCAGCGTCCCAACCTTAGATTACAGCACTAGCGACAAGCTTCTAGGTTAAAGAGGAACATCTCCCTTTCTTCAAGTTAATGCATTTAAGGGTCGTTTTAGTGTATCGAATTTTTGTGCTACATGTAGGACCTTCTCTTGAATTTAATGCATTTAAGGGTTGTTTAAGTATACGAAATATGATTGAGGTGTATGATGAGCAAATTTAGTATAAAATAGAGTTTTCCTAAGACAACTCCTTAATTTCAAGGGAACAAGTCTTTCTATTCATTGTTCAAACACTTTAACCATAATTAAGTGCAGTTGATTAGCTCCAAAAGCAACTTTCACTTGAGCACAGGTCACCTAACAGTTTACTTTACAACCCTTATTTCCAAATATAATAATAATGAAAGAGTTTACTCATCCATTTCCTCAGTCTTCATATTCTCAACTGCCTGTTCAGCATCTGTCCTTGGCCCGTTCAATATATCTAACTTTTGGCCTGTGACGCCATTAACAAGCCCTCCATTCTTCTCAACCCGATACATTAACTCAGTACTCCCAATTGGCCCTACATCTATATACACAGTTGAGTCCTCATCTATCTCTTCTCTAACCAGCATTATTGATAATTCTGTTACCACATTCTTCTCTAGCCATCTTCTTATTGGTCTAGCACCATAAACCTGAAACAAAGCCACATTAACTGTTCAGTATTTCATGTTACAATAGAGCAGGGTAGATGTTGGATTTTGCAATTACAATTCAGTACGTGCAAGTAGTACTAACCGGATCATAACTCTGATCCATAATATAATCCAATGCTGCATCGGTCACTTCTAAAGCAATACCCCTGTCAGCAAGTCTCATTGCAACATCCTTCATTTGCAACATCGCAACCTTCCTTAGTTGCTCAAGTGAAAGAGGATCGAATACCACAATCTCATCAAGCCGATTTAGCAACTCAGGCCTAAAGTGCTTTTTCACCTAAAGAATTGCCAAAAGATATATAATAAGTACTTGGAAGTATCATAAATCAACAATAAGTATCATAAATTACCATCGGTCACTAAAGAATACCTCTTGCTTAACTCGATCACGAGCAACTTGCATTGAGAAGTTACCATTTAAACCAGATAGGAGATGCTCCGCACCAAGGTTGGAAGTCATAATAATCACAGTATTTCTGAAGTCCACGGTACGACCTTGGCAATCAGTTAACCTTCCAGCGTCTAACACTTGCAGGAGAGTGTTAAAAATGGCCGTGTGGGCTTTCTCAACTTCATCTAACAATACAACATTATAAGGTTTCCGCCTCACAGCCTCTGTGAGTTGCCCACCTTCCTCATGACCAACATACCTGGAAAACATGAGTGACTCAGACAATAGTATGCAAAACCCAGAAAAGATATGAATGATTAAAGAAAATGGCAAATGCACTTACCCTGGGGGAGCACCAATTAAGCGTGTAACAGAGAACTTATCCATGTACTCAGACATGTCTATTCTCACCATTAGATTTTCATCATCAAAAAGTTGCTCAGCAAGAGCCTTTGCAAGCTCAGTTTTACCAACACCAGTTGGACCCAAGAATAGGAATGAACCAGTTGGCTGCTGTGGCCTTCCTAGCCCGGTTCTTGACCTCAACACTGCCTGTGCAACAGCATTAACTGCCTGATCTTGCCCCACTACTCTCTTATGCAACCTCTCAGCAAGCCCAATTAACCTCTCTTTCCCATTCTGGTCAAGCCTTGTGACAGGTATGCCTGTCCAACGGCTTACAACCTCAGCAATGTGTTCTGGTCCAACAGTATCTGCCAATATCAAGTTGTCATTTAAGCTTCCTTCAACCTGTTCAATGGCAGATTCCACTTCCGGAATGGCCCCATAACGCAAGTCGGCAGCTCTGGCTAAATCATGTCTTCTTTCAGCCTCTGCTAAAGCAAATAAGAGCTGTATATGCCTTTTCTTAAGCTTTCGAATCTCATCAGTCCTTTTCTTTTCTTTTTTATAATTCATCATCAGGGGATCAAGCATCTCTCTCAAGTCATCAAGCTCTTTTCGCACCTGAAAATAAGATTTTAGAGTACCAACAAAAGGACCAGAACTACTAAGGGGCAAAAAACACCTAAAAAGTAGAATCCCATAAAATTCTCCAATAAAACATTGGAGATGTAACACCTACTTCAACAAGACGAGCCTTGCTAACTTTGTCCTCTTCTCTCTCAAGTGCATGAATCTCAACTTCCATCTGCATTCTCTTTCTGTCAAGGTTATCAATTTCTTCAGGCAGACTATCAAGCTGTACTATCACATTTGCACAGGCTTCGTCAATTAGATCAATTGCCTTGTCAGGGAGACGACGCCCTACAAAATAAAAGAAGATTATTATTCAATGACAAGGAGTCTCAAACAACAGATCCAATGCTTCAATGTACATAGATTTACAACAATTTTTACACACCAAGGAAATTTCATTCAAAGGAAAATGCATACACCACACTATATCAGTCAGCTGTACTTCATACCTGTGATGTATCGGCCTGAAAGTTGTGCAGCAACAACCAGAGCACGGTCTTGAATTCGAACACCATGGTGACCTTCATATCTCTCTTTCAATCCTCGAAGAATTGAAATTGTGTCTGGAACACTGGGTTCAGTCACGTGTACCTGTTGGAACCTTCTCTCAAATGCAGCATCCTTCTCCACATATTTCCTGTACTCCACAAGAGTTGTTGCACCAATGCACCGGAGCTGACCTCTAGCAAGCATTGGCTTAAACAAGTTAGCTGCATCCATACACGACCCGCCCACTATACCAGCACCAAGAACAAGGTGAATTTCATCAATGAACAGAATCACCTTTCCTTCAGCCTCTTCCACTTCTTTCAAAACAGCTTTCAACCTCTCCTCAAACTCTCCTCTATACTGGGTCCCGGCCACAAGAGCACCCATATCCAATGATATGAGCCTCACATCAATCAGATTACTAGGGACATCCCCTCTCACTATCCTCTGAGCCAAGCCTTCAACAACAGCAGTTTTCCCAACTCCTGGCTCTCCAATTAGAACTGGGTTGTTCTTAGTTCGCCTTGAGAGAACCTGAACCACCCTCCTAATCTCCTCGTCTCGGCCAATGACCGGGTCAAGCTTCTCCGCCTGCTCAACAAGGTTTTTCCCATAAGTCTCCAATGCCTGTGGAGTGGTGCACCCAGAGGCACTCTCCACCATCTTCCCTTCCCAAATAGCTTTTCAACTTCCTTAAAGCGTCTTTCACAAGATGAAAATCAACAATAATTCAGAAAAAAAAAAAGTAAGCTTTTATGGTTCCTGTAATTCACTGAGCTATAAAACAAAATTCGAGTCACACCCACAACCAAGCAAAACCATATAAAATCCAACAAAGAATCAGATCATATTTGTCACTTTTCAAATTCAATAACTTGCTGATTTTGGTCACTGAAATTAAAAAAAGCCAGAGACTTTGCTACTTAAGAAAGATAGACTAATTCAACCCAAAACAAAAAAAGATCAATAAAGAAATAAAGAGATTTCCATACCTTTTAAGAACGAAGTTGAAGCTGGAACTGGAGCTTCCTTCGCGAGGGTATATGCAATTGCGTTTGGCGACTGTGATTTTGGTTTTGTGCAGAAACAGAGTCGAGTCTTTTACGAGTCTTTTTGACTCTCCTGAGTCCTGAATGAAGCGGGAGACCTTTAAGGTCACAAAAGTGGGAGACAGAGAGACCTATTAAAAAAGTTGTATTTATTTATTTTTTAAAGAGTGATGCTAAATTTTTTAATCTTATTTTTTCACCCACTTCTTAATTTATTTATTTTAATTACTATATTCTCTTATATTAATTTTCTTTTTCTCTTATATTTAATTGACTCCTCATCCTGGGTTAAAACCAACAGTGTTGCCACAATGCAATGTAACAGCAAGATATTCAAACCAACCACTTCATAATCTTTAAGTACTCAACAAAATCACAAGATTATATATTCATAATTTAAAAAATAATGTTACCGCCACATTATATAATGTTCTCAACCTATCAATTCAATTAGACAAATTCCAAAACCTTGTTAAAACACAATATTTGACAGTCTAACAACATAAAATCATAAAATTCAGAACACTTATAATAAATTATGGAACAAAATAATTTTGATCCCTACAATTCTAGCCCCAAGTTTTTATATTGTTTGCAATATTAGGGCAATTTATAACACCTGCATTTCGGTCTTGAAGCTCATCCCTGTTCCACTCACTCACGGAGGACAAAAAAATAAAAAACATATTAAAGAAATCATAAAATAAATAATAAAAAATTATATCAAAATTTATTAGAAGTCTATAAAAATCCTTTAAAATCTATGAGAAAAGTCAAAGAAACTCTAATAAAATTCTGTCAAAGTTTATGTGGAGTTTATGAAAATTATTAAAAATCAGCAACTCTACCAAAGTCAATGACTTTTAAAAACTATACAAAATTTCATTAAAATCTTAATTGAATACACCCCCTAAAATCATATGTAGAGGATCCAAATCAATTATTTAATCATCTGTAATGAGGAACTTTTATATATGTGGACGCATTCAGTCATATCCTCACAACAATATTTCTATGGAGTCCCTTTTTGAAGTCTTCAATGAACCTTCATTGAAGTTGCATTTTCATGAGGCTTGAAAGGATTCAATTGCTGATCGCCAATTGTAGCCAGCAACTCTTTTAATCTTAAAAAATTAATCTAGAACTAGCAGTGTGATAATGGGACCCCATTTTTGAAATAAATCAATTATTGACTTGACTTAAGCTATTTTATTTGAAATGATTTAAGTCATTAGCATAAATTAATAATTATATATTTTTGTATATTTTCTTATAAATTAAAGTTTTTAAGTTTATTTATTTTAAAAATTATATTATTCAAATAATCTCAATAAAATCTTTAAAATAAGTTTAATATTTAATTTTTTTAATAATTTAAATTAATACTTAAATTTAATAAAAAATCATAATTCATATAATAAAAACAAAAGAATTGGGCTCAACAAGCGAGAGATTGCTCGGCCACTACCAATTACTGGCTCAGCGATCGCTCGACTAAAATCCCACCTTATCTTAGTTCCACAGAGATTGGCAATATCTGTGTTAATTTTTTGACTACCATTGCAAGTATTTTTTCTTTCACAATGTTAATATATTGACCCTATTGACCTTGCATGGCACATGCTCTAACATACAAGGACTGTTTTCATGTCTCCAAGATGGATATGAATAAAGAAGAAGAGAAATCATTGAAATGTGAGATACAGGAAAATACAAACTTTCCATACATATAAAACGAACTCAGAACAAGTCTCTGTTCACTGTTCAAACATTAACCATCATTTAAGTACAGAAACACAAATAAACTTTCACATGAAAACTGCAAAACACATAGCAGTCGGTCTCCTTAAAACCCTTTTCCAAACAGAGTTCACTCATCCATGTCATGATCCTCATCCACTTCCTCAATCTTCATCTTCTTGACTGCCTGTTCAGCATCAGACCTTGTTGGTCCATTGGAAAGGTGGATCAGCACATCTGACTTTTGACCTGTGACAGCATTCACAAGCCCTCCATTCTTATCGACCCGATACACCAACTCACTTCCATTTGGCCCTGCATCTATATACACAGTTGAGTTCTCATCTATCTCTCCTCTAACCAGCATTCTTGATAACTCTGTCACCACCTTCTTCTCAAGCCATCTTCTGATTGGTCGAGCACCATAAACCTGAAAAAAAACACAAACTGTTAGTATTTCATTAATTAGAGCATAGTAGATGTTGAATTTGCCAATTAGAATTCTGTTCAAGTAGTACTAACCGGATCATAACTCTCATCCAGAATATAATCCAATGCTGCATCAGTCACTGCCAAAGCAATACCCCTCTCAGCGAGTCGGACTGCAACATCCTTCATTTGGAGCCTGGCAACCTTCCTTAGTTGATCCCGTGAAAGAGGATCAAACACAACGATCTCGTCAAGCCGGTTTAGCAGCTCAGGCCTAAAATGCCTTCTCACCTATCCATGCACCAAAAGATTAGTTAGTACCTCTGTATCAAAGAAAAAAATGTACAAGCATCATACATTGAAGGTTGTCACTAACAATACCTCTTGCATAACTCGATCACGAGCAACTTGCATTGAACATTTGCCCACTAAGCCAGATAGGAGATGCTCCGCTCCAAGGTTTGAAGTCATAATAATCACGGTATTCCTAAAGTCTACAGTTCGACCTTGGCCATCAGTTAACCTTCCATCATCTAACACTTGCAGGAGAGTATTAAAAACAGCTATGTGTGCTTTCTCCACTTCATCAAATAATACAACACTGTAAGGCCTCCGCCTCACAGCCTCTGTGAGTTGCCCTCCTTCCTCATGACCAACGTACCTGTGAAACATGAAGTGAGTCAGATTATCTCATGCAAAACCAAGAACAGATATAAATGATTGTTGAAAAATGCAAATGCACTTACCCAGGGGGAGCACCAATTAAGCGTGACACAGAGTGTTGCTCCATATACTCAGACATGTCTATTCTTACTATTAGATTTTCATCATCAAAGAGTTGCTCAGCAAGAGCCTTTGCAAGCTCAGTTTTACCGACTCCGGTTGGACCCAAGAAGAGGAATGAACCAGTTGGCTGTTGAGGTCTTCCTAGCCCGGCTCTTGACCTCAACACCGCCTCTGAAACCGCATCAACCGCCTGGTCCTGCCCTACTACTCTCTTATGCAACCTCTCAGCAAGCCCAATTAACCTTTCTTTCTCATTCTGACCAAGTCTTGTGACAGGTATGCCAGTCCAACGGCTAACAACCTCGGCAATGTGTTCTGGTCCGACAGTCTCTGTCAACATCAAGTTCTCATCTGTGCTACCTTCTAGCTTTGCAATCATCGATTCAACATCCTGAATACCCCCATATCGCAAGTCAGCAGCTCTGGCTAAATCATATCTTCTTTCAGCCTCTGCTAAAGCAAATAAGAGCTCTTCACG
This sequence comes from Dryas octopetala, assembly GCF_963921425.1. Classification (NCBI taxonomy): domain Eukaryota; kingdom Viridiplantae; phylum Streptophyta; class Magnoliopsida; order Rosales; family Rosaceae; genus Dryas; species Dryas octopetala. The sequence continues at coordinate 17,253,504 of NC_141374.1, read as the reverse complement.
CCTCTGCTTAAGCCGTCGAAGCTCATCAATTCTTTCCTTCTCTTTTTTATACTTCATCACCAGGGGCTGAAGCTTGTCTCTCAAGTCATCAAGTTCTTTTCGCACCTGGAAAAAGGAATGTTAGAATCCACAGAAGAAACCAAATCAATCAAAGTAGAATCAGATAAATATTCTCCAATAATACATTAGAGGTGCAATACTTACTTCAACAAGACGAGCTTTACTCGCTTTGTCCTTTTCTTTTTCAAGTGCATGAAGCTCTATTTCCAGCTGCATTCTCTTTCTTTCAAGTTTATCAATTTCTTCAGGCTGACTATCAAGCTGAACTCTCACATTTGCACAGGCTTCATCAACTAGATCTATTGCCTTGTCAGGGAGATGACGCCCTATAAAATGGAAAAACAAACTTCAATACCAAGTAATCTCCAAAAAGACATCCATTGCTTCAAATCTACGAAGATTTACAACAATTTTACACTATACATCAGTTAGCTGTAATTCATACCTGTGATGTACCGACTTGAAAGCTGTGCAGCAACAATCAGAGCCCGGTCCTGAATTCGTACACCATGGTGACCTTCATATCTCTCTTTCAACCCACGAAGAATACTAATTGTGTCTGGAACACTTGGTTCAGCCACATAAACCTGTTGGAACCTTCTCTCAAATGCAGCATCCTTCTCCACATATTTCCTGTACTCCTCAAGAGTTGTTGCACCAATGCACCGGAGCTGACCTCTAGCAAGCATTGGCTTAAAGAGGTTGGCTGCATCCATAGACCCCTCTGTTCTACCAGCACCAAGAACAAGGTGAATTTCATCAATGAACAGAATCACCTTTCCTTCAGCCTCTTCCACTTCTTTCAAAACAGCTTTCAACCTCTCCTCAAACTCTCCTCTATATTTTGCACCCGCCACCAAAGCACCCATATCCAATGCTATGAGCCTCACATCAGCTAGATTATTAGGGATATCCCCTCTCACTATCCTCTGAGCCAAGCCTTCAACTACAGCAGTTTTCCCAACTCCTGGCTCTCCAATTAGAACTGGGTTGTTCTTAGTTCTTCTTGAGAGAATCCGAACCACCCTCCTTATCTCCTCATCTCGGCCAATTACCGGGTCAAGCTTCCCCGCTTGCTCAACAAGGTCTCGTCCATAAGTCTTCAATGCCTGGAAAGTGGTGTCCCCAGAGGCACTCTCCACCTTCTTCCCTTCTTTCCCACGAAGCTTTTCGACTTCCGATTTCACTCTCGCCGTGGCAATGCCAGCTTCTTTCAGCAAATCCCCAACCTGGGAATCCTCAAGAAGGCCAAGAATCAACTGATCAACAGCCAAATGCGTGTCCCCTCGTGACTTTTGAGCGGATTGCGCTCTCCGAATCACTTTGATGAGAGTAGTGCTGGCTGGGATTTCATCTGGGGGAGGGGATTGTGATGGAAGCTTCTTAAGCGCCTGATTAAACACTCTCTCCACAGACCGTGCAGCGTCTTCGGTGCCACCAGCATTGACAACTGCTTGGCTGAAAATGCCAGCAGGTTCAGAAATCAAGGAGACTGCAAGATGGAGTGGCGTGAATTGCGCATGGCCGGCATTCATAGCCAGTTCATGAGCCCCAGCAATAGTCTCATTGGTCTTGTGGGTGAACTTGTCAGGGTTCATTTTCTTTACCTCTTAATACCTAACAAACACTAAAAAAAAAAAAAATGCATGCATTAGTAAAAACTCCAATAAAACTTGGCAAAATGCTTCAAAATCCAAAGAACATATATGAAATTATGAACCACGCACATTTTTTTATTGTCTAATAATGTCCATCACAAGCTAAGATTAAAAGGAATTAAGCTTTTTCAGAGTTGATGTTTTATTTAATTTAGTTAAAAATGAATACGTTAACATTGGCACATTGCTGAGCTAAACCGAAATTCGAGACATACCCACAAGGGCCACAACGCATTATGATTCTTGAACCATGCAACTTTAAATTTAACAATATTAGCCATAGAGGCTAAAAACTCGACCTTCGTATTCCATTTCATGAACATTAAAACAGAAGTATATAAAAACCAACGTACAACCACAGATCATATTCCTAATATTCAAAATTCAACAACTCCTTAAATTCCTTTATTGAAACTTTGAAAGTTTAAAAAGACAAAGGCTTTGCTACATAAGAAAGATTAACTAATTCAACCCAGAAAAAAAAAAAAAAAAAGACTATAAATTTTATGGAGTCAGAGACTTCAAGGCTTGTAGTAAAAGAGAGAAAAAAATTTGCATACCACGTAAGAAGGAAGCTCAAGCTCAAGCTGAAACTTTTCTCTGATGGGTATATACACAATTGCGTTTGGCAACTTTGATTTTCTTTGTTTTTGGAGAAACAGAGTTAAGTTGTTGTGATTCTTCTGAATGTTACTTTGGAGAGTGAGTGAGTGAGTGAGAGAGTTATATAAGGAAAGAGTCATCTGGCCGACACGACACCACCTAGAAAGTACTAGAGGAAGCCAGGAAGCTCTGGGTCTTTTTGTAATTTCCATCATTTTGTTTGCTTATTTTTTTAGTTATTAATTAACTTTTTGGTATTCGATTTGGTAAGTGGAAGCTACTGGATAATTCGTTTCGTTATTATCAGCTGTTACTTTCGTCTTTACCTCTTCCCGTCTCTTCCTTTTTTGCCCTCCAATGAATCGAAATTTCTCGAAATTTCTTGTAATCAATCGAAATTTCTCGAAATTTCGTTTTAATGAATCGAATATTCTAGAATATTTTTGGGTAGAAGAAATGAGAAACAACCTTACATACTTCCTTTTTGATCTTTTACAAAATCGATCATTTTGATAGAAAAAAGTTTGGCGTTTGGCGCCACAGCCATAAAAGGAGGTTGAGGGATGGAGAGTAACAGGAGGGTATATTTTTTTAATTTTTAGTTTGATTTTTCAAAAGATAAAATTACAAATAAATCTTACAAAAAAATTTTGGGTTCCTTTCTAATTAAATTATATAACTTCTTTTACCAACCAAAAACCTTCAACATAAAGATCATAGCTTGTAAGTTTGAAACCCTGAATAATTAAACTTTCTTTTATCAGTCATATGCAGTTGATAAAATTCAACTTTCCTTCTGTGATAGGAGTAGAATTAAACTTTCTCATGAAGCAATTTGCTATCAAGTATCAACGATCACATTTCCAGGGGCAAAAACTGTTTGACAGATCTCCAAAGTTCACATCATTTTCCCATTTAACAAACTACTTGTTTGTATAATATACATAAGAGACGCTTGATAGAGTTATAAAACCAAAGCAAAAAATATCTGGAAAAAAAAAGATATGGTCGGCCTTCCATTTCTGCTGCAAAGACAGTCGCAAGAAACAATTCATATCTATTATTTGAGGGTGTTTAGGTTTGTCTCCAGACTCCAGTTCATTCCCAGGATGAAGGCAGCCAGGCTGACCAAGTTTTCTGCAAAATAATGTGAGAAATAAAAAATAAACATCAAAATTCATGTCAGCTTAACATTGGACAAATAAACTAAGGGGTGTTTGATAGCATTTATGTTTTTGGTTTCAAGTTTTCTTCTAGTTACGGAGAAGGAGAGAAAATATATGGGGGAAAAAACGGAAGAAACGAGAGAGAAAGGACGAAGATGAGATAATTGAAGATAAGGAAGAAACGAAAGAGAATACATAAACTGAAGTAGCACCGGATAAACTGCTGTTACGTGTAGAAGACGCAAACAGTAAAAAAGTAATAAAAGAAGATAGCAATGAGCAGTGATGTATAAACCAGTCATTCTGTAGCTATCGCTTTCAAAGACAGTTTAACCATGGTGCAAGACTAAAAATCATTAATAACAAACAAGAAACATTACAAGAGAAATACTGACATGAAATTGTCCAAACGAAGTTCAGTCTTCATCACTATCATAAACAACTGCCATTCTGCGATGTGTCGCAACCTTCCTAGGAGGAGAGTCTTCATCTGACTCAATTTCCTTACGCTTGAAACTGTGTCCAGAGTCCTTAACCTTTTGCTTAGGCCCCTACAAATATATCCAAAAGACAGGATCAAAGATAAAAGTAAATTAAATTATGCTAGAGTAGACAGAGCTTAACAAATCTGCTCCGGTGTAGAACAAAATACTAATACTGGAAATAGTAACAACAGATGAACAAAAGTATTTCTCCTTCCTTTATAAACCAAAATGATTTATGTAGAAAATTAATCAAGATATCTCCATCTATGAATCTCATAGCAACTGTGATCGTAAACAAGGGGAATACCTCAGCCTCCTCCTCCTCCTCTGATGCTTCATTTACTTCTGCTTCTTCTTCATGTTCTTCATCTTCTTCTTCTCCGTCTTCATACTCTGGCTCTGGATCCTCAGCCCTCTTACGTGGAGGAGACCTCTCATCTTCTTCCCCATCAGTTTCATACTCAGACTCACCTCTCTCACTATCAGAGAAATCCACCTGACGCCGAGATGATTTGGCAGTTGGCATTGATGACTTGCGAGGGATGTCTTTAGGTCCCTGTGACTAAAATTCAAAGTGTGAACAAGTTTAGAAGAATGAATATAATAATATATTATAAGAGGAATTGTAAAAAATGAGTTATAGGACCTTCTTAGCATTCAAAATGCGTTTCTCTGCTCGAGCTTCCATTTCCAGATCCTCCTCGATATGGCGGCGAGAACGACGCGACTCGTAATAATCTGGTTCATCATCCTGAAAAATAAAAGTGACCAACTAAGAGACCTAACTCACAAATGAATATAGGGTCTTCCGCATCCACAAAAATAATTAAAAAGAACAATTGTGTTCTTCAAACATCATAAACTGAAAAGCTACCGGTCTAATCATCTGAGTATGCTGTAAAGGAACATAAAGCATTGAAGATGGAGAGAACAAAATGAAATCCCCACCCCACCCTTATAGTAAGGCCATACCTCATCAAGAGCATCTTCCAAGAACCCAGGTGAAAGTTGGCGCCTCCTGTCCACAGTCGGTGTATATTTTCGGTTCACCTTCTCCCTCTTCCGGTTAAGAAGTAAATTAGCTCTGATTGTTTGACTTTCAGCCTACAACACCAAAAAAAAATCAATATAGATGTTCCATTATACTAAATACCAAACACACACAACCAACTTATGAAAAAAAAAAAAAACAATTACCCTTTCTTTCTCCTCCTTTTCTCTCTCAGGGTCGATGTCAGTAACACAGTTCTTAACCTTGTAAACTTTTTTATGTCGAGAATCAACCAGAGCAGTCAACAGTCGATGTGAATTTGATGTTAAGGACGATGGCATAAACCTCATCTTCTTCATAACTCTTCCTTGTGATTGGAGGATTCCCTGCAAGTACAATACATAGGTATTCAGGAACAAGTTCTTTGTGAAGACTAATTTTTTCCAAAAACAGAATATGAACAACTTCTTAGTAGGCAGTTCAAAAATCTCTTCAACCTTTTTTGCAGCTTTTCCAGAATTCTGACGGAAACCAAATTCATTAAGTATTTACTTATGAATCACATACACCAAACTGATTTGGAATTTCACCTTTTCATGCCGGAGAAATAGGTGTGCTTGATCATGCTGTGCCTCTTGCACGGATATATCTAGAACTTCATTCCCAATTAATAACTGCAAACTGCCATCAGACCATCTCACAAAGCGTGCATTGCTTTCACACTACAAATCACAGGAAATAGTTAAAACACTGAGCGAATGATGTGAAAAAACAAAAACAAAAAAGAATTTGTTTACAGTGCAGCACAAAATGGGTATTGTGGTGGAGTTGAACCAATATTGGCTTTCAGCTGGAAAGAGGTAATTTGGAAAACTCAACAGCAGAGAAGGACAAGAAGTTAAGGGAACTACAACACACAAAGTTGTCCTAATCTGAAAAACACATCTCTAATTACAAACAATTTATTCATAGGTAGTTTTACATTGGAAAATAATACTCAGGAAGCACACAAAAGGGCAACCCACTACAACATTGACACAACTCAGTATTATAAATAACACTTTGCATGCAGAAAAAAAGGCACATAAAGTCCACCCACTGAATTTAATGCTAAATATATGCAAGCATATGTCTGTGACACAGGCATACGTGTGCAGCCAATCCATCACATGCATAAATGTATATTGCATGTATACACACATACAGACGCGTATATGTGCATGTATGAGCGTTGACAGAATAGAATAAAGACAATTACTTACAGATGTTGTGCCATTTGGATTTCTAACTCTCCTCCAGCGCACAATATTGTTTTCCAAACGTATACGTTTCTTAGATCCTGATTCATCTGTCACAAATGTATCTTCCTCCACGTATGTCTTCGGATCGAATGGTTTGGGGTCAATGCCCATGATATTTGAAACTTTGATCATATTCATCTACAGAAGTATAACATTTGAATATCACAATGTTCCACCAAGTCAATAAATTGAAATATTCACGATTTTTCTTTTTATTATTACACCATGTAGAATAAGAATTTAAACCTTTTCTGGATGAGCAGGAGGCGGACGCAATGGAATCTCTAGCTCCAATGGGGGCCCAAGTGGTTTGTCTCTAGGTTTAGCCTCAATGTTTTCCTCTTCTGACTCATATCTAGCATCTTCATCAGGCACTATATCCTCTGGTCTTAAACTCTTGTCATAGCTCCCGTCCTCTTCCATAGGGGATCTCTGAGGCAAAAAACACTTCTCATATCATTTAAAAAACCATTACACTTTGACAGCAATTACAAATGCAAAATTTAAGTATATTGCCTTCCGACTTTCGTACTCACATTTGAATCATGCTCAATGTCATTCTGAACTGCATAATCTGTTGGTTCTTCTTCTTCTTCATCAGAGTCACCAAATACATTACGAACAGCAGAGTGTGCAATGTGAGTATTATCCTTCTCCTCCTCAGGAGATCTACTGTTAAAAATCAAGTTTCCCCTTACAATCAAACTAGATAGCTGCTTGCTCTAAACAAGTGTATGTACAGGAAGCTTACAGTAATCTTTTATATTTTTCTGGATACTAAAATAGAACAGTGATTGATGAACAAGCCATGCATAGCCCATTCCCCCAGACATCCAATAAGATATATGAGAAGAAACAAAGTTGCTTCAGATATGTTCTTTCAAATGCACTGAACACATGTGTGCACTTCATGTATGTGTGACTGATAGAGAGAGAGAGAGAGAGAGAGAGAGAGAGAGAGAGAGAGAGAGAGAGAGAGAACTTTACCTTGGACTTCTAGCTTGGTTAACCTCATCATCTTCATTGTCAGGGTAATGGTTTTCCTCAGACCTCTCTGAACCACTTTCAATCACATTTCGTCTTCGACTTGTTAACTCTTCTTTTTCTTCAGTGTCTGAATATTTTCCTTCACTTTCCTCTCTTTGGTCACCAATTTCTACTTCTTGGGAACTTTGTTCTCTTTCGCCCTCACTTTCTCCTGGATCAGGATCAACATCACGCAGCTCACCTTCACTCTCTACCTCTGCCTCCCCCTGGCCCTCTACTTCACCTTCACCCTCAGGCTCCGGCCTTCCTTCATCCTGAAAACAAAACCATCAATTCAGCACTAAAAATGTTGAGTTTGTTGCGCATAATTTATGTTGTGACAATCCACGGAATGACAAGTACCATGATACAACTAATAACTTGTGCTCGTGCAAATCTGGCTTAAATGCTTTCTTCAGCTTTATGTGGACAAAACGAAAAAAAATAAACCAGTGAATTACATGTGCATCAACCAGTGTTAAACAACAGTGCTTCTGCTCAGTTTTCTATACACTATAATACTACTAGAAAAACATAACCATAATCCAACCAATACCTTAAAATATAAAATAACCCACCTCTTGTTCTTCTTTCTTGTTCAATCAAAAAGCACATATATGTAATCCTAAGAAGAAACTGTATACAAATCCTCATGACACATTATTCTACACAAAGCATCCACCATCATTAAGAAAATCACAGCCTAGCTTAAAGCCTATCATGGACCTTAAAGCCTATCATGGAAACAGCTATGTCCAAAATCGAAACCTAAATATTCCAAAATATGCAATTCGTATCTGAGTAAATATAATGGAAAATTGGAGGATCATACAGATACGTAATTGGGCTGGGGATTGGACTCGTGCTCGGAATCAACCTCTTCTTCTTCTTCGGATTGATCGCCGAACAGGTTCTGCATCATCAATTGCCTCTTCTCCTCCCCCATCTCTGCGTACGTGCTGTGCTCGAAGCTCTCAGGGCTCTGCTTCGGCGCGGATCTGGCTCGCTTCTGCTCCCACTGATTTTGTTTTCTGTGCGTTTTAAGTTTTAACCCAAATCTTTTTTTTTATATCAATAATCTAGTTGTCCATATTTTTTTTCCCACATTTGTATTTTATTTAATTATTTAATGTGTCATTATTTTACTGGAAGGGTATTTCTTTTTTCTTTTTTAGGTTTTATTTTTTAATTTGTAGTGTAATATTGAATGCCATGTAAGATGGTATAAAATTGTGGTATAAAAATGTGGTAAGTGTAGCATTACTGTTTTTATATATATACGAAAAACTTAAACCCAAATTTCTTAATTCTTTTTTCTTTTTTCAATTTTCTTAATTCTTATTTACCAAAAAAAATATAAATTTCTAATGACAATAGTGATTTATTTTAATAGGTGAAATTTAAATGAAAATACTCAGTTTTTCATAAATTACTATATTTTTTTTTGTAAATACCATAAAGTTCCGGAGACATCATATATTTTTCACAACGCACTAATCGATATAATGAAATAACTATAATAACGGTTTGACGTGTTCAAATAACGCTCGACTTTTCATTTTTGTCATAGTGCATGTGATTAATTTCCTTTTAGTCTTTGTGTATATTAATTGTTTGTATTAGTACATTAATTTAGCATATATAATTCCGTAACTACAAATGTCATATGTAACTACATAAGAATTATAATTAATCGATTAATAATAATTATCGAGCAATCAGCTACTCATCAAACTAATCAACCACTTAAAATTAGACGACTTCATTTTTTTTTCCCCTATCGATGTACGTTTAGCTTCAATTCCCTAAACGAAATGGAGATCACCAAGACCTTGCTTAGTTTTGTAAGCTCCTTCCTTAACGATTCAAGTGCCTGTTATTTGGGAAAGAATAATCACAAGTCTATAGGCGGCGGCAATTCGGGAGTGGGCTCCCCACCAGCGGGGGGATCTAAGCTAAGTAGGTTCTCCACGGATTGGGAGATCTAAGCTAGGTTGATATGGTTGTGTACTATTTATTTGTGATATACAATTAGAATAAATTATTCGTACAAGATACATGTTAAATTTGGTCTATGACTCTATGAGTATAAGTTTAACTTGTAAATGTCAACAAATATTGGTTGCTAAGCCTATAAAAATGGCCTAGGCTAAAATGACTCTATTTTTTATAGTTATGGGTTGGTCCGACCTAATGTTATGAGCGAGCTTAGCTCGGTTTATTTGTGCGAAAAATAGACTTGGGCCTAACACTTTAGGCTTTGGTCCGCGTCCTGATCCTACTATGTGTTATAAGCTATAATTAATAAATATGTGACTTTTTTCATATTTTATAGTTTAATTAACTTTTAAACAAGTAAAGCCTTTCATTTAAGTGGGATGATGATTAATTGGGAATTTAATAGGCCCTAGTTCCAAACCACATATTAATCCATTTAATATTTTTTAATTAAACAACGATAATGCATTTGCAGGGTCAATCAGGCCAGTCCGGTGACCCCCTATAGTCTCGAAGGTTTATAGGCCTTTGGGTAGGGTCTCGGCCTAACCTATTTGGGATATGGCCGACCTAGCCTTACCCATTTAATCCTTAAGAGTCCATAAAGCCCAAGGCTGGGTAAGGCTTGGGCCCGCCTGACCCGATCGATTTTATAGTCCTATTGGTTGAATTCGAGTTGCTCCAGTCTTCAATGTCAGCTCAACTTAAATTTGATTGACTTCACATGTATTATGTATATAGGCTACAAATTCAATTTTGGGCAAAAAGGAATATTAATAAATATTCGGACCCATTTAGACGACATTAAAGAATTTTCCAAAGGATTTTAGCTCTAATGGTAAATCACTTATCACAATCCTTCCCATTTTTTATTTTTTGAATAAAAATAGTAGAGATTGCCTTCTCCAAAAAATAAAAAAACAGTAGAGATTGCTCATATTGGGTTATTTAAAAATTTTCACCTTAAACATCAGAGCAAAATCAAAAGGAAAAATTTGATAGGGCTCACAATATCATGCCACGTGGCACAATTTAATTGCTGGATCACCTAACTCTCTCTCTCTACCCTCAACCACTCTTCACAACCCTGAACCCACCCGAGGCCTTCGCAAAAACGCCTCCCTTTTTCCACCCAGATTCGGACCCAAGCCACCCAGCTTTGACTGACGAACCTTAGCCTCGTCCCGAACCTCAGTTTTGTTCTCAGTTCGTTGAAAATTTCGCACTATTGCGATCACTCTCTTTCTCTCTCCCTCTCTCTCTCTCTCTCTCTCTCTCTCTCTCTCTCTCCCTCTCCCTCTCTATCTCTCTCTATCTGAGATCAAAGACACCCCATTTCCCTCTCGCCGATTCAAACCCTAACGCTTCGCAACCTGACAGTCTCAGAGGACCAGTTTCGAGCTTCAATGGGGGCATCTCAGCGTCACTGTGAGTTTATCCTCCCTTTCTCTCTCCAAGAAACCCTAATTTTCTTTCAATTTGAACCGTTTCTGTTGGGAATGCAAATCTACGCTAGGGTTTTGTCATTTCATGGCTGGGCAGCCATGCCACAGCTTCTACAGTTCGAATTGCGGTGGTTTTTCTTTCGATCTTACTTGATATTTGCCTAACGCCCTCACATGGTTGTATTCAGGATAAGCTATTTGGGATTGGGAACATGGCAGCTGGAGCGACACTAAATTATACTGGAAGAAGGTGTGTTTCTGGATGTGATTTGTTTGAAAGAACTTCACTTTGATTGTATGCTCTCTTAGAATCACAGGAGTATTGGTAGCTCTGAACTCTATTCATGTTTTCCTTAGGTAGCTTTTTTCTCAACGAAACTTAAGCTGCTGCAAATTTGTGGCTGGATTATCTATGCCTGGAAACGAAGTCGGAGACAGGGTCCACAATTTCTTTGGCCAAGAAAATTTGTCACAGGGTCAGCATCATCCGCAGGCTGTTGACGGGAACTGGCCGGGTCTAAGTAACAATCTGTGGGTTGGGAGCCAGAGACAGATTGGTGCTCCTGTTAATTCAAGTTTAAAGAATTACAATGTACAGCAAACAGGTATTTCTTTTTTCTTGTGTGTGTGTGTGGGGGGGGGGGGGGGGGGGGGGGTTGTTCTTTATTATGAGGACTCTAATGAGGTGCCATTACTGGTTTCTAAATGTCTCTATTCCTTCATTACTAGCAGATTCTGAGAGAGGACATGGGAGTCAATCTATGCATGTGCCTCATGGTTTGAATTTTATGCAATCAAATCTGAGGCCTGAGTTTGGCAGAGTTCAGTCTCAAATTCAACAGCCAAATCTGAATGGCTATGTACATCCACATCAGATGTTCCAGACAAGGCAGAATGAAGCTAACTTTCTGGGAGTGGATACAGAATCTGATCGGCAAAATTTAACATCCAGAGGCTTGTCCGGACTAGAATCACAGCGAGGAGGTGGTGCTGAACATAATAAAAAAAATTCGGGGAGATTGGAAACTTCAGAACCTCCTGTTGGTTTTGATTTTTTTGGTGGCCAACAGCAAATGAGTGGTCAGCATCTCAGCATGATGCAGTCTTTGCCAAGGCAGCAATCGGGGATTAGTGACATGCAGCTATTACAGCGACAGGTTATGTTCACACAATTTCAAGAATTTCAAAGGCAGCAACAACTTCAGCAACTAGAAAGGCAACAGGTTCTTGCAAATCAGGTTTCCTCCATTACAAAACAGGCTGCTGGTAACCACTCACCAGCCCTGATCAATGGTGTTCCGATCAGTGAAGCGTCTAACAATCAATGGGCGCCTGATCTTGTGGCAGGTAACACAAACTGGCTGCAGCGTGGTGCTTCTCCTGTTATGCAGGGGACATCTAGTGGACATGCTTTGTCTCCTGAACAAGCCCAGGCACTGCGGTTGATGGGTTTTGTTCCTCAACAAGCTGATCAATCTCTATATGGAGTTCCAATTACGAGCTCAAGTGGCACACCTGGTTCATACCCTCATAATCAAATGGATAAACCAGCACTGCAGCAGATGTCGGCTAGTAGTAATTCCTTTCCAGGTAATCAGTATGCTTCATTTTCGGATCGGGTTAATATGCAAGATGGATCGCTGGTTTCTAGACAGGATTTTCAAGGAAAAAGTATGTTTGGGCCTACTGCTGCTCAAGGTTTGAATAGTGGATTTAATTTGGAAAACTTGCATCAAGTAAATCCCCAGCAAAGAAATGAACCCATGGAGGAATTCCAAGGGAGGCAAGAGCTAGTTGGACTGTCAGGACAATCACAGGAGAAAGCAGCAGTCCAGGTCGCGCCCTCACAGAGTGTGGCTACCCTAGATCCAACCGAAGAGAAGATTTTGTTTGGCTCAGATGACAATCTGTGGGATGCCTTTGGTAGGAGCACAAATGTGGGAATGGGAGGCTCTAATATTTTGGATGGTACGGATATCTTTGGTGGACTTGCTTCTGTACAAAGTGGGACTTGGAGTGCTCTTATGCAGTCTGCTGTTGCAGAAACTTCTAGTGCTGATACAGGGCTACAGGAAGAGTGGTGTGGTCCCAGTTTTCGAAATCCAGAACCTCCAACTGGGAATCAGCATCCCTCAAGTGTTGTTGATAGTGGCAAACAACAATCTGGTTGGGCGGGTAACAACTTGCACTCTTCCTCTGACTTGAATTCTAGGCCTTCCCCACGGTTCACTGATGCCAATAGGCCCACTGCGAGTTTTAGTTTCTCTAGTACTCAGGGATTTCAGCATTTAGGACCTAAAGCTTCTCATGAACGAGGTGAAGTCTTTCAGAGTGATTCTTCTCAGAGATTTATTCAACAGATACCTGAACAAGAAAATAAATGGTTGGATCACAGTCGTCTACAAAAGCCACCTGCAGAAAGCAGTCATAATTTTGGAAATATTAGTCATTCATCAGGTACAGAAATAAATGCAAATAATATTTCAGGTTCTTGGAACCGTCAACAAAGCATTTCGTCACATAATAATGATGGTCAGCCATTCAATATGTCAAATGGTTGGAATTTTATTGAATCTATGTCAACAGATGGGAGTAACAGTCTGAAAAATCATGGGAATCAAATATTATCACGACCTGCTCCAGGTGGTGATTGTAAGAGAGGTATGCATGAGGAAATGAGCCATTCTGCTGGTATATGGAAGACTGATTCTGTTCCAAACCCAAATGTTGAAATGGAACATGCAAAATATGCCATTGGAAGCCCACAATTGAATAGAGAGGTTTCAAGTATAAACCATGTTGCTAAATCAAATTCCAGCACCGGAAGAGCCAACCAAGAAAGCCAGCAACAGCTTACAAACAGTCATGATTTCTGGAAAGCTGTTGATTCTTCAGTGAACTCTAAAGGAAGCGAGGTTCTGGGCAAAAACCAGCACCATCAAGATAAGAATCTTCCAATTTTGGAGTCATCTGGGAACAATTGCTTAGACAGGGGAGCAGTTGAAATGCATGATATGGAGAACTCCATTAGGAAAGAGAATTCTAGTGACACTTTTGGCTCTAATTTACACCACCATACTTCCATGGGTGGTTTGAAGGAAAATGTTGTTTCGGATGGCAGTGAGTCACGTGCCTTTCCTGGAAGCAAACAAAAATCATCTGGTAATGCTGGTCGAAGACCCCCTGGGACTCGCAAGTTTCAGTATCATCCTATGGGGGACGTGGATGTTGAAGTAGAACCTTCTTATGGAAGAAAACACTTGGCACATTCGCAGGCTATGTCCCAGCAAGTCTCTAGAGGATTTAAAAGTCATGACCAAGGGAGTTTTGGGCAGTCAAAATTTATTGGTCACACTGATAGAAGTTCTATGGAAATGGAGAAGGTGATCAATAGGTTTTTCCATTTCTTAGAATGATGCCAAAGTTTTAAGTTAGTTTTGGTTTTCTTAATTAATCAGTTTAAAATTTCTGTTTCAGGTTTATCTTAATTGTTTTTATTTTTTCTATTGAAATTTTGAATTGAAGTATAGTTGACATATTCTACCCACTTGGGCATTTACCTGCTTGTCAGGCTGACACAAAAGGTTTGGATGAGACACCTTCAAAAAGTACGCTTCCAGGTTTTGCACCAAGTACGTCTTCTCCCTTTGACAGATCCACTGGTAATAATGCCCCAAACAAGGCTGCACCACCATCAAGGTACTTGAATACTTTAAGTCTTTTCTACCTGTTCATATTTTAGATTTGGTATCAGATAAAACTTTTTATTGAGTTTGTTGTTTCACAATTTTCTTCTTTATGTCTATTAAAAAGCTGGGTATCCTATTATATTATATGCCATAATGGAAAAGAATTTGTCCACAGTTTACTTTTACTTTTAAAACTGACTGTATATCTGTAGCGTCTGGTTCTCAAGGAACTTTAGGTGCCTCATCTACATGTGATTAAGTCCAACTTTTTGATAGGGCCTGTTTATCTGCCATCATATAGGAATATCATGTATGCCCTTATTACTTTTAGGGATACTGTGGTAGTTTTACATTTTCCCACTCCAACCAATTACTCTCATCCAACATGGCCCACTTTCTTTCTAATCCTATCAAATTTGTACATACATTGTGTGTGGAAACCATCTCGTATATCATTTCTTTCTGAAATCTGCTATTTTTTAGATTCCTTGCCCTGTAAAATTTTAGATGTTTTTAGAATACAAGTCATTTGTAGATTCTCTGTGTATTTGGCCCTTGCTCTTCCATTTTCTCTTCAATAAACTGTTTTATTTGTCAAAGAAAGGTGTCAGTGCCTTATAATGCCATTTACTACATACACATACATGCATATATAGACTTGCATGGTGGGTTTAATTTTAGGCTTTGATTTTTCCAATCCATTGCAGTCAACATATGCTTGAACTTCTTCACAAGGTGGACCAACCAAGGGAGCGTGGCAATTCTACACATTTCAGCTCTTCTGATCACAATACATCATCTGAGATGCCTGAAGTGGAAAATTCTGATGGTTCTGTAGGTTACATTCAGCGTAATCAGTCATCTGTTTCTCAAGGTTTTGGTTTACAGCTGGCTCCTCCTTCTCAACGGATTCCAATTCCAGACCATGCCTTGTCTTTTCAGAGCTCCTCACAAGCAGTTTTCACTTCTCCTGTCCATTCTGAGATAGGAGAAAAGGGTCATACATGGTTGGCCTCCACAGCATCTGTTCAGTCCTTACCTTCTTCTCGTGAAGCATCTCAAGGAGATTTTAGAAATAATCTCTCTGGTACCTCAGGACAGATAGGGAATAAGGCCTCACAGTACAATATTCAGGGAGGTTTTTCTGCAGCTCTTAAATCTGGTTTTCCTCATTCAAGAAGTCAACGTGAAAATCAGCACATGACTGCTGCAAGTGGACAATTAACAGCAGACCAGTCTGTTAATATACCTTTTGATAGGCTTCCTTTCCGTCCGAAACAGAGGGATGATTCTTGTGAGAGAGCTCAAAGTAGTCAATCTACTCTGCCATCAGTGCCAGATATGTCTGGAAGTACTTCACAGAATAACCTTGCTTCTGCAGAGGCATCCCATCTGAATATTACAGACCAATCCCATTCAAGAGTTGCTGCCCCAAAAATCCTGGAATCAGATACTCTTCACGTCTCTGAGCCTTCTGTTACATCTGGTATGTCCAATCAAGGTGCTGCTCCTAAAGTGTTGACCAATGTATGGACCAGTGTTCCATTTCAGCAACCTTCAGTAAGTGCTGAACCTTCCAAGGCTGCTGCTCATTTCTTCAAATCACAGCTTCAAACAAATAACAATGTGGTAACAACTTTCCCTGGATCACCAAGGCTCAATGAGCAAGATACCCGAGAAAGAGGGAATGGCGTGTCTGCATTTGGTGTATATTCAAATTTTCAAAGCTTTGTTGCAAAAGAGCAACCATCCAAACAAAGCACTGGACAACAAGTATCACCTGAGAACATTCAGACTGCCCAAAAGACCAATGTATCACAGGGAAAAGAATCTGTTGCAAATAACATTTTTGAGGCATCTGTTTCAAACTCTGCTGCTACTCAGAGAGATATTGAAGCTTTTGGCCGTTCTTTAAGGCCAAATAACAGTTATTCCTTGCTGGACCAAGTGCAGGCTATGAAAAGTACAGAGATTGATGGAAGTGATCGGAGTGTGAAGAGATTGAAAGGTCCAGATTCTGGTGTAGAGACTCAGCTGGTTGGTCCCCAGGGAGGTTCACAATCATCTTATGGATATAATACCATGGTAAGAGATTCATCAGCTGAACATACCTCAGTTCCTTCTGGAGATTCTAAGATGCTAAATTTTTCATCCAAGCTTGGGGATACTCGAAATTCAAATGCATCTTGTCAGGATATGTATGCATTTAGTCAGAAGAATTCTCAGAATTTCTCTAGTAGTAGTAATGCATCTTCTTTTAGAGGTGAACAGTCTCAAGTTAGTCCCCAGATGGCGCCATCGTGGTTTGATCAGTATGGAACCTTTAAAAATGGGCAAATGCTGCCAATGCATGATACACGGAGAACCACTACGAAGTCTATGGAACAACCTTCCAATGCTGGAAAGCCTGGTGATGATCTGCATGCTCAAGAATCAATGGAGCAACCTGGTGCTACTTCGGATGGTAGTAAACTTGTTACAATCCCGCAGAGTTCAGCTCCCAGACCTATTTCCAATGATCCATTAACTTCCCCTCATTTAATGCGTCCTGATGTAACTGAAGAAAATTTAATTGTTGTGAGACCAAAGAAGCGTAAAACTGCTACATCTGAACTTTCATCGTGGCATAAAGAGCTGACCAAGGTTTCCAAAAGGCTTCTAAATATCAGGTGGTTTGCATGAAACTTGTTTGATCACTACAGATGCTCCATTTGTTTTTGTTTTCTGCATTTTTTTTTCTTTATACAGAAAATTACTTGGATCTTTTTATGAGTTTTAACATATGCAATGTTTTTTTTTGCAGTGTGTCAGAAGCAGACTGGGCCCGAGCAACGTGCCGACTGGTTGAGAAGGTTTGTTCCTAGTTATACCACTTGCTCAAAACTAAACTTTGATATCTAGTAATTCTTTTGGAGATTTCTAATCACTTCATATTTGTTAACAGGTGGAAGATGAAACTGAAATGATTGAAGATGGACTGCCAATGCTTAGGCCCAAAAAAAGGCTTATCTTGACAACACAGCTTATGCAGCAACTGATTCGCCCTCCTCCTTCAGCTGTTCTCTCTGCAGATGCTAGCTCATGCTATGAGAGTGTGGCTTACTTTGCTTCTAGAATAGCACTAGGGGATGCTTGCAATGCCGCCATCTCCTGCTCTGGGAGTGATACTCAAACTCCATTGCCTCCTGACAGTGTAAACCTGTAAGAGTTGTCTGGAAGTTATTCAAAATTTCCCAATAAGCCAAAGAATGGATGGTTTATGACTTTTGCATTATTCACTGAATACTAACATTAAGTCTTTGTATATATGATTTATAGTTTACCCGAGAAGCTTAAGACACCTGAGAGAATCAGTCATCGGAACTTCTCAAAAGCTGTAGAAGACTTTGTTGATAAAGCAAGGAAGCTGGAAAATGATTTGTTGAGGTAGCTTCGTGACCTCCTCCTTTCCTTCATATCACTGTTTCTGCTTTCTAGTTTTGACAATGTAGTTGATCTTACTTCCCATATTATATGTCTACTATTTATCCTCGTTGTGTGCTTCTTATATGTGTATTCTCTCTCTCTCACTCACTCACTCTGGTGTAATGCTTCCTTCTACTGATGCAGACTGGACAAGAGAACATCAATCTTAGACTTGAGAGTGGAAAGCCAGGACCTGGAGAAGTTTTCGGTCATCAATCGGTTTGCTAAGTTTCACGGGCGGGCACAAGGTGATGGGACTGAGGCCTCATCATCCTCCGATCCTACAAATGCTCAAAAATCCTGCCCCCAGAAATATGTTACTGCACTTCCAGTGCCTAGAAATCTGCCAGACAGGGTACAATGTTTTTCACTTTGATCATTAATTGATTATTTTTCCCTCTTTCGGCCATTTGTCTCCACATCCCTCTTGATTCTCTGGTCCGTTATCTTTCAACTTATCTAATGGCACATGCTTCGCAAACAACAGTTACACAAATGGGAATGTAGGAGAAGAATGAATTCTAGATTGTCTCCTTTAGAAGTAATGGAGACCTTTAGTTCTTTGCATTATAGGCTATTGATATCATTTTTGAGAAATATATGATGGTCTCTGTATACTCTGGAAGTCTAGAAAGGAACTGCGATGCCCCAACATTTTTTTAGCTGAAAGGGGAGGATAGAACCGCAGTCTGGTTACTCAAAATTGTACACACTTCTATAATTCAAGTAATCATGTGTTCTGGTTCTTAATCCTAAGCATGGGAAATTCATCAACTGGAGGTTTTACCTTGTTTTTGGACCACCTGAGGTTTATGAGAAAGGGGACACTCCGTGGTCTTGAGTTCTGAAATTTCAATCTTAATGTAACAATTAAGCCTTTTTTTGGGTAAGAGCAAGAATGAAGATATCGGCCCTTTAATTAATCAGTTATGTGGTCTGACTTGCTTAAGTTTTTTTAGGAGTTTTAGAAATTTTGACTGAATTTCAGCTCAGTTGTTAAAAAGTCAACGGGGGTTAATTCTCTGGATACTTTATGAAGTGGCCTGTTTTTGGTTACGTTGGAATCTGTGCTCAAGTTGCTTCAGGTTCCCATCTAATTCTCTACTTGATTTATCTGGCATAAAAAATAAGGTATCCCCACTGTGTTGCCTGATTTATCATGCCTTCCCGTGCCAGTAGTTTCAGAGTCAAAGAAATAAATGATGTCTGGGTGTTAACCTTGCCTGATCATTGGGATTGGGAAATTCACAATGTATTTTTGGTGTACCTGTGAAACAGTCAAACACCGTCAAACTCTTTATTAATAAGTTAGCTTAAGTAGT
Source organism: Dryas octopetala (assembly GCF_963921425.1). Taxonomy (NCBI): domain Eukaryota; kingdom Viridiplantae; phylum Streptophyta; class Magnoliopsida; order Rosales; family Rosaceae; genus Dryas; species Dryas octopetala. Next base: position 17,234,295 of record NC_141374.1, on the reverse strand, counting down.
GTATTCTGTTTTGTTTTACTTTCATGGATGGGTCAGCTTGTTCTCAAATAACCATTTGTACATATGTTTATTTTTAACTAGGGAGTTTTGCTTCCTCTGTCCTTCATGTGTTGTACCTTAGAGATTTCAGAATATTCATCCCTCAAATTTAAAGATGTTTTTGTACATCTTTTTTTGAAATACTTCAGGCAATGCATCTTCTTTACTGTGTTCATACTTACTTGTTCCTGTTTCTGTATACTTCATGTTCTAGTAGTTATGTGTTACGCATTTGTTATTGCCCAATGTTGACACTAGAAAGACGCTTCTGGAGGGACCTTAATATACTATTAAAGTTTGGATGAAGATTTTATTCTCGAAGGACCATTTATGTTCTGACAAATTATATAGAGTTGACTTTTTTGATTTTTTGATTTTTAAACCAGCTATGAAATATAGATTTCCAGCTGGTTATGTTACGTTTCAAATTTAACTTGGCCAAATATTTACAATTTTGATTTGCATTGCTTTGGGGGGAGGGTGAAGAAAAAGGTGCACGTCATGCTGAGAAATCCACTACAGTGCCTCAATGCCTAGTTCTAGGGCTGGGTTTTTCTACCGATTTACCGAAAAATACCGTTGCCGTACCGGTACCGTACCGATCGGAATGGTATTTTTTTTGAAATTTTCGGTAGCGGAGTAAATACCGTACCGTACCGACTAAAAACGGGATCGAAATGGTATTGATATACTCATACCAACGATATACCGATCCGTACCGATATCTCTTTTTCTTCTCCTATTCTCTTATTCTTTTTCTCTGGTTTCAGATTTGCAGAAACCTTCTTCTTCTCTTATTTTTATTTTTTTTGGCATTTGTCTTTTCAGCCTCCTAACACCATCTCAGACCACTGCCTTATCTTAATTGAACCCTCTGTCTTATCTTCAAGGTTTCAAGATATTTTTGTTGGCATTTCAATTAAAATCGTAATTGAACCCTTCTTGAATCTTAGATTAGAAAAAATCAAAAACCAAAAGAAGAGAAGAGAAATACCTGGGTCAGTGAGTGAGGCACTGAGGCTGTGAGGCTTAGAAGAAGAAGATGATCCCAAGAACAGCCACAAGAAGCTCAGAAATGGAGATGAAGCTTGAAACTGGAAGAGGAAGAATTGAAGAGATCTAGAGAAACCTACAAGAGTGAAGATTGAAAACTGAGAAGTAGAAGTGAAGTGTGAGAGAGAGGGGATTACACGTTCAGATGTTGGTTGTTTGGGTGGGCTGAAGGTTGGGCTTTTGGGCCTATAGAATAAAAATGTGGAAGCCCATATTTCATTGACCTTGACTTTAGAGAAATAGAAGCCATAACTCATAGTCACAGTGGAAGACTGGAAGTCAGTCGCTACCCCAACAACACAGACCTGGAGATGAGTTTCATACCTCTAGTCTCCGCCTGTTTTCTTCTGGCCTCGTCCTTCACCTATGTTCACTCACTCTCTGAGCCACACCTTCTCGAAGTTCACCCTTTACTCCTAACACCTCTCTCTGTTTTATCTCTCTCCCTCTCTCTGTCTTCTCAGATTCCTAACAACTTCTCAGACCCCTGCCACCACCACGAACTCCACCAGAAACCATCGTCGCCTCCCTCTCTCCCTCTTATCTCTCCCCATCTCTCTGTCTTATCTCTCCTCCTCTCTCTGATTTCTTTAATTTGGTTGTTGATGTTGTTTTCGGCAAGCTCAATACCGCTCCGATGCCGCCATTCTCCGACCGATACCAAAGTGAACGGTTACCGCCTACCGTCGGTACGGTATCGGAACCAAAAACTCTCATCTCGACTCCAATCGGTCGGAATTCGGTATGGGTGTTTCGGTACGGTAACCGTACCGAACCCACCCCTACCTAGTTCTGTCATTTCCAAGCTCAAAATCAATTTGTGGCCGTAAACCGTTCAATAATTCTGCTCACTAAATTTGTTATCAATTGAATGAAGTTTAGAGTAGACCGACCCAAGTTTGGTGAGCATAAAAAGCTTGAAGCAAATATTAAAATCAATAGACGACAAACAAATTTCATAATTTTGAGTAATTCTAAGGTCTGGTTAAAATTAATCAATGCCACCAGTTTCAAGAACAATGCTAGTTTCGTTTTGGCCATTGGCAGTAACCAGGTGTACAAAGTGGTGCAACCATCAGACCAACATAAACGTAGACAACTAGAGTTGTCTTTCCGATCATCGGCATTGCATTAACTTCTTCTGTAGATGCCTCCACAGTCCACACCCTTTGCTGGTTCTTTCTTTTCCGTAGTCGCGGGGGGCTCTGGGGCTCCAGGACTTTGCCAAAATTGAGCATCGGTTATTTCATGCATACTTCCTCTTTTACAAGTAACAAGGGACTCTTCACAAGAGTATCAAATCAAATTTTCAGCCTATTGGCATAACATAAGCAGCAGCTCACGAAAGCCTAACATGCATTTCCTCTCCAACCTCCGCAAATATTTCATCCACCCTTTTAAAGGAGAAAAAGGAAATTAATTAAACCTTTTTGACATGTAATCACTTATTATTAAAGAAAAAGTCAGAAATGACCTGAGCTAAGAAACGCACAACATTCTTACCTATGAGTATCTATATTCACCTCTGCAAGCCACGTTGTTAGATAAACCTGCAAACCAAAATAATTGAGAGGTAATATACATGAAAGCAACATAGCAGGTTGAGATTACATTTCCGTTGGACTATAATGTACAACAACTCCATTCAATGAATCAATTTACTTTGGCAAACCACTATTCTAAAACCAATAAGAACCATAATGGTAAGTCTTTTCATCCGAGAAAACTGCTTTTATATGACATGATATTGGATTGGCCTTTTGAACAAAAGGGTTGCACATTATTTTCTAGGGATTATATATATAACTTTCAAGTCTGACCAAAACAACAAGAACATATATGAAAATTAAACCAAGCATCTATAGGAACCAAACCATACCCCACCTTGTCCTGAGGTTGTGGGTGTATGTGTGTGTATCTAAATCTATATATTCAATGTCTCTATAGGGCTAAATCCCTATTTTTCACAATTATCAATTGCATAAACAGTGGCACCCATACCTGCAAAACATCGTGATCTGGATGCTGGTTACATCGTGCAGTGGCCATATCAGATTTCTGATCATGCAATCTTGGATGGATTGGCTCACAAGCCTCCTCAGAATATAAGTTGCATATACTCAAATCACCAAATTCACCTGGATAAAGCTCATCCGACCACTGCAGACTGTAGACCCTTGGAACATTGCAACTAATGGATAGTAACTCCACCACAAGCAAACGCTGCACAGACCAAACAACACCAAGTATAAAGTAGCAAATAAGAAAAATATAACTAAAAATGTGCCTTGATAGATAGAAGATTTCATAGCAGCCAAGGAAACAACCATTTACCTTCAAATTTAGTTCCAATCTAAGCATATGGACAAGCTCCTCTGCCACTTTCTCTGAGATTGCTCAAAGAAGACAATTAAAAGATAAAATCAAATCATATGGAACTTTATACAATGTTAGCTTTAAACTTAGACAATAGTTATTATCTTCAATGTAGATGTACCAAAGCAAGATATCGACCAAAATGCGAAGACTGGAATCCCACCACCATCTCCAGGATCATTATTATCTTCATAATAGCCTGAAAATTGTATAAGTGGACTATTGCTTGTCCCTTTGAGAAAGCATCTCATGGATCTACTAGTTCTGACCATATGAGTTACATCTGAAACCTGTAGATAACATTAAAAAAAATAATAATAATAATGCAACTTCCAAATGATCTCATAAAAATCCTTATCATTCATTATGCAACCATAACCTCTCAAATTGCTCATTTGACTAATTTTGGCATGATCTTGAAAGGGAAATATAATGAATTTTGTTAATCTAAATTATCATCCTCGATGTTTCTTTGTGGGTCAATACTTACAAGCACTATATGTTCTCTTAACTTTGGACGATACAATTCACTAATATCAAGAGACAAAAACAATAACAAGTCATATTGTCAAGTTGCAGCTAGATTCTGGTTTCTTATTTTTAGAGGCTGTGCACAAATCCATCACCATAACTAAACTTATTATATTCTTTGGCATTTTGGCCACATGATGCGAGTGCCACTCTAATATTAGGCCAGATACAATATCCCCCTTCCCAGAAGCTTAGCAGTTCACAATTAGAAGGCATGTATTAACTAAGATGAAGCATGATTTTTCTGTTTCAGTTTCCAGTGTCTCACCACATCTAACTTTACAAAAATAAATAAATGAACAAATTAAAGATGTGTGCCAAATTTTAATAAAACCAGAAAAGAACAAAAGGAGAATGTTAAGAATGTGTACCATGTCCTTGTATGATGATAAAAGTTTGCTCCTATGGAGCTCCTGAAACAAAATTCAGCAAGTACTACTAGAGATAAGCTTACAAGAGCTCAATGAAAGTTACAAGTAAGAAAAATAATCCAATTAAAAACTTGCCTATTACCTGCTGCTTAAACAATTTCTGACAAGCTTGCTTTCGTATATTGGGCATATCACTTAGAACACCCAACTCCATTGAAGGCATGTATCTGAAAGAGTCAGCATAAACCCAAATTCTAAAAATTGAAACTTCAAAGGAAAAAGTATGGACATTCAAGCATGAAATTGAATTGCAACCATGACCCAGAAAATCAAATATAAAAACTTTTAGAGGGAGAGGGGGGGGGGGGGGAGAGAGAGAGAGAGAGAGAGAGAGAGAGAGAGAGAGAGAGAGAGAGAGAGAGAGAGAGAGAGAGAGAGAGAGAGAGAGCAGTACTTTAGAGAAAGATAGGCGTTTACAAGAGACGTGGCGTTCGCTCTTGCAGTAGAAGAAGAAGAGGCCCATTCTTGTCTGTAAGAAGCTAACTTGGACCATTGGTTTCTCAGGTTGCGCTGTGCAGTGGGTCTCCATAGCCTTGCCACTGATGGTGGTACTGGTGAGGGGCTTGGGCTTGGGTTTGGGTTTTGGGGACCTGGGTTTGCTGATTTTGAAGAATACGAAGGAGAGGAATAAGGGGTCGCTGGGTTTGGGGTTTCCATTGTTGGGGGTTGAGTTGGGTCCGCCATTGCTGAGTTGGGCAGTCACTTGCGAAGAAGAAAACGGAGTGTGAAGTGTGTTCTACACGCGCTTGAGGAGCGTTTGGGGCATAGAGTGCTGCCACGTGAGCCGCACGTGCTTTTAACTTTTTTTTTTTTTTTTTTTTTCCAGGCGGTCTTGGAATCGCAGCGTATTACTCAGTGAGTCAGTGGTTCCTACATCTATCTAACGATCCAAACTCGAATCGAGAGACGGAGGCCCATTCGACTATTCGATCGAGGAAGAGAGAGTGAGAGAGAGATGTCATCGACGGCGAACGATCCACGTCAGCCATCGGCGGCGAAGCCCTACGTGCCGGCGACGGTGGAGCCGCAAGATCTACCAGTGGATTACTCGGGTTTGATCGCCGTCGTCTTCGGCATCGCCGGCGTCATGTTCCGCGTATGTGCTCTCGCTCTCTCTCTTGCCAATTTGCTATATTTCATTGCATTTTGAATAACGAAGTGTAAATTTATATATAAATATGCAGTACAAGCTGTGCTCTTGGCTTGCAATCATATTCTGTGCTCAATCACTGGTCAACATGAAGAGCATTGAAAACGACCTCAAACAGATCTCCATGGCCATAATGTTAGTATTTACAAGTTTCTTATGTAAATTTGTGTATGATTTATTAGTTTACCAAAGCATTTGGGATTGGGACATGACAGTAAACAACAACATTTTTCTGACGAAATTTTTTTGTTGTTGTATGAGATTAAGAAATTAAAATTTTCAGCTTTAGGGCATAATTTGGAAATCTTAAATGCTACTTTTATTCACAATAATTTATGTGTTCATTCTTCTTGTATGGATGTGATGTGATTGTAAGTTCGTAATTTTGTAATATGATTATTCTGAAATCTTTCCTTTTTCGTGTCTTTTGTGTCAATACCAGGTTTGCTATTATGGGATTGGTAAACATCTACCTCGGTGCTGCTCGACCGGGCACACAAAAGACCTGAAATTGCTTGGACCAAAGAGTTGAGAGATGTAATAGTATGCGGTTTTCTTTACCAGACTGGTTTTATTTTTCTAGATACAAACTCTTGTTTAAGTTTGATGTCACACACGAAGGCAAACTAATGTACTTGTTATATCAATTCTGATTAAGTTTTTAATTCTTTCTTGGTCTGCAATTAATCTGTCTTTTGTGGCTTTTTCATGCTGATGTTCATTTTTATCTCAAAGAGATGGGTTATATAGGCTAATATCCCTACTACTATGGTGAAATTTGAGTTTTCTGATCACAAAATCTGGAAGAGAAAATTTTCATCAATGATGGATGACTATTATTCAGTATATTATAACCTTTCATGCAAAGCCTGTGTTGGATTATGTATAACCAACGCCAGAAATGGATGAATGCTACTTAAAAATTAATATATTTTCCTTAAAAAGTGTCCATGCATTATTGTATGGAGGCATGAAATAATGTAAACAAGTGGAGGAAGTATGGAGCTTACCCTTTAAAAAGAATGGAGAAAACATGCCTGCTTACTGAGTGATTTGAACAACTGAAATAGCTCTGTTTAGGAGCTGGTGGTGGTCTCTAGGCATTGCTTTGAGCTTGTAGTCTCTTCTGTTTCTTTTTGTTTTTTACTTTTATTTTTGTTATTTTTATCTGGGGACCAAATCATACAGCAAGTGTGTGAAGAGACAAGAAACATGGAAAGACCAGACCAAGAAAAGGCTATCCATATGCTACTTGTTTCATACCCTATACAAGGGCATGTTACACCATTCATGAAATTGTCATACCTACTTGCTGGTCGTGGATTCACGGTCACACTTGTGCTTACAGAGTTTGTTCATGCACGTATGATGGCTGCGCAGCCTGAATTGGATAATGATCAGTATAACGTCAGGCTTGTCGCAGTCCCTGATGGATTATCAGCTGAGGATGCACGAAATGATAAAGCTAAGCTTGGTGAGAGTATATTCAAAGTCATGCCTGGTCATCTGGAAAATTTGTTAAAGAAGGCAACCCTGGAGGGTAATCGAGTGACCTGTGTCATAGCTGATGCAATATTTGGGTGGGCTTTGGAGATTGCTGAGAAGATGGAGCTTAAGTTTGCAATGTTCTGGCCATCTGCACCAGGAGTTTTGGCCTTGACACTCAACATTCCAAAGCTTATTGAGGATAGGATTATAGACACCAATGGTAAGTCTCTGAAAGTTGTACAAATTTGACCTTTATGTTTAGTTTTGAACTATGCTGTTAATGATTTATAAGAAATAAACAAAATATTTTCTACTGATACCCTATAAACTGAAAATTGATTTATGTAATGATACACTACTGTTGATCTGATTTTGTGGTTTACCTGAAAATTGAACTTTGTAGGAACTCCGAGAATGAATGAGAAGGTTCAACTTTTACCAGACCTGCCACCTCTGACTACTGCTGACTTTGTGTGGAATTATACTGGAAACCAGTCTGCACAGAACATGTTCCAATTTTTCAATGCCGTTCAGCAGAACATAAAAAATTGTGGCTGGCTTCTGTGTAACTGGTTCCATGAGCTCAACCCCCTTGTTGGTGATTTAGTCCAAAACATGTTTCCACTTGGCCCATTACTTGCAAATGGAAAACCTGCTGGGAGCTTTTGGCCAGAGGACTCAACTTGCTTAAGCTGGCTGGACAGACAAGCTGCTGGATCAGTTGTTTATGTTGCATTTGGCAGCAGCCCCACATTCAGCCAGCACCAAATGGATGAACTAGCATTAGGGCTTGAACTTGTGGGTCGACCATTCTTATGGGTCAATCGGTCAGACCTCGTCAATGGCTGTGGTGCCAAATACCCAGATGGGTATGAAGAGAGAGTGGGTGATCATGGAAAGATGGTTCAGTGGGCACCTCAAGAAATGGTGTTGGCTCACCCATCTGTTGCTTGTTTCTTGACCCATTGTGGTTGGAACTCAACCATGGATAGCATAAGCATGGGAGTCCCCTTCCTCTGTTGGCCTTACTTTGCAGATCAGTTTTACAACCGGAGCTGCATATGCAATGGCTATAAAGTTGGCTTAAGCTTAAACCCAGATGAATATGGGATTGTGACAAGGCATGAAATCAGGAGAAAATTGGATAGTTTGCTGTCTGATGTTGGTATAAGAACGAATGCACTGAAGCTTAAAGAAATGGCTGAACAGAGTATCAGTGAAGGAGGATCGTCTACAAAGAATTTGGAAGACTTCATTCAACAGATGAAGCAATGAAGCTTACTTTGTTATCGTAATTCAATCACCCCGCAATCATCACCTTTATTACCACCTTAATTACTATTAATAACCACCATCATCACCTTTATTAATATTAATAACGGCTTTGTTGCCGTCATTAACTCGACATGATCAATTTATGAAGAAATATCATTTAGCTCGAAAGATATTTTCAATTAATTAAGACTTGGCTTATTGATAACAATTAGATACGAAAAATGTACCCCGTAATTAATTAGTGAAGAGACTGAAAAAATGTATCCCCATCATTCTTAATTAGTGAATTATCAGTTATCACCACCTATAAAAAGTAACTTGTCCCAGTATTAAGAAGCATTTAAAACTAGATGGGTTGACTGCTTGGCCAAACATGGGCTTGGAAACGAGATGGGCTGGTGTAGCTGCTTCTTAGTTTTGGGCTGTGGGTTCCATCTAACAGAGAAAAAAAAAAAAACTTTTATTTTCTGTACTTTATTACCAAAAAGAAGATATAATTTTGAATCAACAGTACATTTCTTCCTTTTTTTGTTTTTCAATTATGAAAATTTTGACCCTCGTACGCTTGATCAAATTGCCAATTAGCTGGTGCCACGTTATCAGACTGCACCACCCTACCATCACTAGCAGTGACTCTAAAAGACAGACTCTGCCCTTGCAATTGCTCAGAAGTCTGCCAATTCTGTCCCCAATTTCGACTCATTTGCACCCATCGATTACTCTTCCCACCCTTTATTTTGACATCAACCACGTCACCAGCCCCACCGACATTGTAAACCAGCACAAGCAACCAATAGGGATTTCCTTTGATCACAAACTTGATCCCACCCTGTTTCTGACACTTGACCTGTCGATAAACGACGGGGACGACCCCAGCCTTGTACTCGGCGATTTTTAAGAACATCGGCATGGAGAGGTCGAAGTGTTTTTGTGGTGGGTTGCACCAAATGTCTTGCGTTTTGGAGTAGTCTGGAGGGCAGAAGTTGGTGGCTGTCACTTTAATAAATCCCGCACCTTTCTTGCACCACTTTGAATTCGAGCACATGATTTGATAGCAGGCTCCGCATTTAGCCCCGTTGTTGAAAAGTGCTGTACTTAACGCTGTCGTTTCGAGGCCATAGCCTTGTTTTATTACATCAGTATAACCACAGGCTCCCACTGCAAGCGCAATATATGAAATTATACTTAATTAATTCCCTTAATATAGTGAGTCTCCTATACATTTTTTTGAGTTATCGGAAAAACGTGTCAGTCCTCCAATAAACTAAAAAAGTTTGTTAATTAGAATTGGATTAAAAAGAATATACTATGTTCTTTATATTTTAGAGAATCTAATAAATCGAATCTTGAAAATAAAAAAAAATCAAATTTTAAACATATTTTAATTTTAACTCATTATCTCACCCTCCTTTGCTCTACAGGCAACTCAAAGATGTGATGCATGTAATATTAATATTATCCTTGCCATATATAAAACAGTTGTGCTGATTTTCTTAACAATAAGGACAATTAAGGTGATACTTACTCATGGTTTCGTTACCAAACATGTCTCCATAAAATGTGGCACGAGCAGTTTCCCAACCATCATGACCAGAGCTGATGTCACTGAAGCCATTGGCCCCAACTGTGACAAGAGTAGTCACAATTATGGCAAAACCAAGCACAATCAGGTGATCTAGCCTAGTCATTTTAGGTACCTAGCTCGATCAATGGCTCAATCTAATTGTGTTTTGTGAAGGGCAAGAGGTGGGGGCTAATCGGGGAAAATTTTAAAGAATTAGAGGAGGGCCAGCAAGCAAATATTAAAGGGTGATGAAAGAGCTAGAACCAGCTGGCTATGCTAATTAAGCATTAAGCATGCATGTACCTTCTCAAAGGAATTTATATAGAAAAAGAAATTGAAAAAAAATTATCAAGACCCAGTTATGCATGCTCTTCTTACAAAGGAAAAAGGTATGCTCTTAATTATGACTGCAATCTGCATGTACGTAGTAATTGTTTGGATAAGGGATATCTACCTACTGGATTATGAATTGAATAATGATAGGGATTCTAAATTTGGATTTGTGGCAAATCTATGTGGTAACTGGTAAGTAAATGAGTTTTTGGTAATTAGTCTAGATCTAAATGATTGGTGACTTTTGAAAGTGAAAAGTTTTAGATCTATAATTAATGGAATGGATTTTATTTTTATTTTTATTTTTTCTGGTGAAATAATGGGATGAGTTTTTTTTTTTTTTTTTTGTACAAGAGGGGTCGAAGCCCAAAAGAAAAACTTAAACAACTACAATTCTAGAACATGGAATACCAAGAGCGTCAACAGAAAGTAAAGAGAAAACTCTGGAGGGGAGGAATCAAACCAATGAACACTCAAATCTCTTCCCACACTCAAAGAAGCTAATCGATTACCACAAAAATTTTGCTCACGATACACATGCCTTACCAAGCAATTAGCAAACTCACCAAAAAACAGCCTACAGCTATTAGCAAGACTAAAACATAGGGTGAGCAACATCAACTGGCCTCCTTTGAAACTAGGGAGACAACCAAGGATGAATCACTTTCCACTTCAGGCATAACAACACTTTGATCACGAGCAAGGGACCCCACAACTTAGCCTCAAGGTCAGAACCCACACCAAGATTAGCTGTAAAGGCTTTAATCCAAATTAAAAAAATTCAACACTGAACCCAGAAATGCGAGCCCAAACAGCCATGTGAGTTACCTTGTCCTCCAAGACATTGAAACCATGTTGGCCAGCAACAAAACACGGGCCACCAGAGAGCACCTTCTGCATATCTTCCTCCAAAACAAATTTTGCAATGTAATAGTCATTTTGAACATCAATCAATGACATTGGACCCTTAACACCCAATTTTTGCTTCAGTTTCTCCAGAATGAAACTGTAAGCATGAGAACGACCATGTGGTCGCACTGGATAACTACTTGTTAAAATAATGATAAAATTTCTTAATAATGGGATGGATTTTGATTCTCTGCATTTATAACTATGACCCATTTATCAACCTATATTTACAATGTAAAATTAATTGGTTACTAGCTTCATAACATTTGCATTAATAGATTGTTATATATAGTTTCTTAGGATATCAAGGCTTGATCGAATTGGTGAGCTAAAATAACAATGAATTTCAATAATTAATTATTGGATCAAAAGGAGAAACAAGTACACAACACTTCCTGATCATTACAGTAGTAAAATGCATGCATATATGCTCCCCAGCAGCCTTATTTTTCTTTTATTCTCTTGGCTGCCTCTGTATACATGTAAAGGCATATCAATAAATGATAAAGAATTCAAATCGATCCGCAAATCCTCATTAATCCTCAATAATTCATTCCTCTTTTCATGCGGCCCAATACCCATCCTCTTGATCTCTGCACCAGCACAACCAAATATATAGTACGTACCACAAAATTTTTCTGTAATATACGGAATCTTTCATCTCTCTCGAACAACATGCATGTATATGATACGATTAAATTGGTATTTTAATTAAGTGACAATTTAAACGGAAAAATAACAGTAAGAGAGTAGAATAATATTCCACACATCATGCCAAATGATTCAAAAAATATCTTTCATGTCTTTGAATGTTTAATTACATTTGTGAATTGATCCACTCCAAATTAACAAAATGTGCATGCTTGGTCATGTACGTGTTCATCTCAATTACAATGTAGCTTCCACAAGGATCTTTTGGGTGGCAAAATGCCTGCAGTTACGTACCATTTGTCGCCTTAAACCTGTTAATTATTATATATTGTGATAAACCAAACAAATTTGGGACTCTTATTCATCATTAATTAAAAATTTAAATATATTTTTGGCGACCATGTATTTGTCGCAAAAAATATATATATAATTAGCAATATATCTAATTGAAGTTTTAATGGATAACAATATAATTATAAAAAGAAATGTGATAATTTATGTTACCTTAAGGTTTTCTTTATCTCCAGTACTGTCATTCTCAAAGTGTAAACGATATTCGATCATTTTCCAATGTGTTCTCTTTGGTTTCGAGAGAGTTCCAGAAAAGTAAGTGAGGAAAATTTTGAAGGCAAAAACATTTCCCTTCTCATCGTAGATAGGATTTTCTGATCCATTTGGTTTCCAAAAACCTACTCCATTTCCAACAACTCGGATTGTTCTTCTCTGACTTTCACTGCAATTCTCATCTTCATGAATAAAGAAGAACCACTCTCTCTCTCCACAAGAGTAGGTCACTGCACCATGCAATAAATTTACGTCAAAAACAAATTAAAAAATATATAATAAGATATAGGTAACGTATATATATAAAGGGAGAAAGTGATTACTGCATGCAATTATAATCAAGGGGGAAGAAAGAAACTACTATATATATATATAATTAATAGCCAATAACACGAAATGTATTAGAAATATAACCTAGCTCTGACCAAAAAATAAAACCTAGCTAGCTAGCTAGTGTCGGATTATTTTTTTTTTGGTAACGGTGTCATTCATAGGTAAACACCATCAATAATATTATATAGCTTTTTAATTACCACCTAATGTTACTCGTCAACGAAGATCCGAAAAATGAGAATGTAAATCTTCTTTGGCAAGTGTCATGATAAGAGAGAGGCAGAGACTAAATACATATTGAAGTTTTATATTAATTTAATTCTATTAAAATAAAAATTATATTTTCTTATGGATGGATATATAAGATAATATATAATTATATATTATTTATTCCAAATTAGTTATAAACTTATAGTGGCATGCACGCACTCAACTTTCAAAAAGAGTTACGAATAAAAGGTTACGTTTTTTAAAGTATAGACTACATTAAAACATTTTAGAAAAATTTGGGAGATATTTAAGACAAATTTAGAGATTTAGTTAAAAAAAAAAAAAAAAAAAAACAAAGAGTACGTAGAACAATGTAAAAATAGATATAGGGTTTGCTTCGATTAAAACACGTTAATTCATTTGGTACACATATTTCAAATTTACTTGCAAAAACAAAAAGAAGTATATATTTCACGTTCATATATATATATATGCGTGTGTTCTATATATGTATACATGTTGATATCTCAGAAACTTTACATAACACTGACATCTATGTAAAGGTTCTCAGAATTAATAAATGGATTTTCAATTGATTAGATCTCATCAGAATTTAATGTTGAAAACACGAAATGAAAACGACCAGGCCTGGTTAATTTTTCTTGCACTTTACAGTCTGGACAGTAATTTTTTTTTCTTCTCTTAATTAAAGCTATCATATGTGCACCATTTTGCATTTTAATTGGTTTCAGTTTTGTTTTTCCTGGAAATTGCTTTCGGAAAGATGATCGATTGATCGTATACATTCACAAAATACCTCTTTGGCTCTCCCCTCTACCCATGTCACCTAAAATGTGCTTTGTGTTTCATCAAGACAATCATGAGCACCATCTTCTGCCTAGTTTACCTGAAAGAACGACATCCATCGTATAATTCATGGGTCTCATGACTATATATATATATATAATGCATCTAAGGCTGTTCCATATATGTGTTAAGCTATTTATGCTAGCCATAAATTGCATGTAACACAAAAACAAATGAATTAATGATATATATATGTGCATATATACACAGTAAATTTAGATCATCTATTAGGTTGGACGTACACTTGATAGAATGTACAGTTAGATAACAAAAAACGCTAATGTTGCAGGCTGTAAATATGGTATTAACATTCAATTAAGTGCCCAACTAATTAACGATCTAAATTTTCAATATAAGATATCGATCAGACTGTTTAATTAACTTAGTAGTGGATCATATTAAATTAGAATAAGTACCTAAACTCTTTGGATGGGTGCTATAGAAGTTAGTTGCATCAATATCTTGAATTGCATCAGCTGCTGGGACAGGCTTATAATTGGCCTTGTTCATTAAATAGTGAGTGATCAACTCTTCATCTGTTGGCATGAACCTAAAACCAACTGGCAGCAGATGGTCTTCATCAGAGCCCATCACTGATCCTTCTTCAGCAACCTTCATGGTGATCGACCGTCACTAATTTGATATGACCAAGTAATTGATGCATATATATAGGTGTAATTCTAAACAACATTGCTCGAATGGCACGCGTAGGAATTTAGGAATTGAATCCTACTAGGACTTTGATTACAAAGACAGAACTGAATAATACACTCGATCTTTTTTGTTTTTTGTTAATTATGTGTCTGTGTGTATGTATACTTGGAAGATTGTGAGCTTAGAGTGGTGTTTAGTTTTGACTCTGTTTTTGAATGAAGATCTATCGTATATCTCTTCAAAAAGAGACCAAGTCAATCAACAACTTGTTAATTAATTACTTGTTTTATAATCATAATAAAAAAAAAAAAAATTAATTTGTAGGCAAAAAGTTGTAGAGTACTTTGAGGTTGCGTTTGTAAGTAGGGGATCTAGCTGATCACAAAAAAAAGGTAGGAGATGGAGGAGAGTCCGAATTAAACAATAAACATAAGTTAATTTTTAGGTAAAATACCACCTCTAGTTTTTAAACATTGATTTTTATGCTTTTAGGACACAGTACGTGGGAGGTACAAGAATTTTATTTGGGAATCAAAGTACGTACATGTACATATAGATCAAGATAAGATTACATATAAAAAAACCTTATAGGCTGCCAAATTTATATACATGATTGAGATTTAGTTTGTGAGAAAAAACTGCTGTGAAGTAAAACAATGTAAAATCAACTATAAAGTAAAACAATTGAGTGTTTGGTAAACTATTTTTTCAAAATTACTATATCAATTAAAGTGTTTGATAAATTTTAATATAAAACTGTTGTGACTATTTATAATTATTAAAATAGACATGATGTTGAAAGTTCTTTTTATTTATTTGTTTGGTAAAAAATATGTATTTTATTGTTTATAATTTTTTTGTCTACAAATTTATATTAACATTAAAATTGTTAAAAACAAAATAATTAAATATGTATGAATATTATTTTGTAGGTATATTATAATTTTAATGATACAAATAAAATACCATAATTAATAATCAATATAAAACTAATGATATATTGGACAACTAAAATTTTTAATTAATGGCCCTAACAACTTTCATTCACTGCAGTTTTGAAAAGTAGGTGAATAGCTGTTTTTCAAAATTGTAGTGAGTGACCTGTAATAGTGAGGTATTACAATTTTTTGTTTTTTTACAAAATACCAAAACTGTTGCGAGTGATCTAGAATTGTCATCCACAACAACTTTTGAGTGTCCAACAACAACCCAAACGGATCCTTAATATTAATATGGGTACATGCTTTTTCTATTAAGGGATCATTCATTTAAGGGTAAATAAGGGATCTCTTGTGAGGTTCACTCTACATTGTATTTTGATTATCTGGAATGTTCATATTTTAGGTTTCTATTGAAATATTATCTTTGCAACAAATTAGCTAAATCAGAAACTATTTACCCATTTGATTAAATGGTTATTATTTTAAGTGTTTATTGCAAGTATGATCTTTGAATAAAAACTTAAAAAAATATATGGTTCTGATCGTTACAATACTATGTGGAGCAGGCCCCATAAAGGATCCCTTAATAAAATTATTTTAGAAATCTCTCAATGAAAAGGGCCTAAACATGAGATACACCTAAAATAATACCCTTAAAAGATATAAATGTGTTCTAATTTAGATGAATTGATAACACCACGTCTGCATGAGTATCAGCATGAATTGAGCAATGACCGATGAATTGATGATACACCTAATTGCCATTTGGGCTTAGAAAGCGGGAGGGCCAGACAGAACTTGGGCCCAAACCCAAAACTCATTTTTTTGGGCCCAAATATAGAAAACGTGAAAGAAAGCCCAATCGATAATTCTGAATAGAATAAATAACAACAGGGGTAAATGTGTAGTTTCAGGTTAGGCTCCACAGTTTACAGCGAGATAAAACCCTAATCCCAAACCTTCATTGCACTCCTCTCATACGCACAAGCCAGAAGCCCTCGGAGGTGAGCTCAGCCGCAGCAGCAAGCAGCAGAAGAAGGAGAAGCAGCAAAAGAGAAATGGAGACGGCGAGAACAGTGAAAGACGTGTCCCCTCACGAGTTCGTCAAGGCCTACGCTGCTCACCTGAAACGCTCTGGCCGAGTCAGTCTCTCTCTCTCTCTCTCTCTATGTATATATATACATATGTATGTGTATTTATGAATGCTTACTGTGTGTATTGGGATCTCTATACGTGTTGTGTTATGCAGAAATTGCAAGCCTAGATAATCTGAGCATTTGGTTTCAGTTTTGGTTCTGTAACATTCAACTTTCTAATAGTTTAGATAGTTTATTTTTAAGTTCCTGTATAAATATATATACACACACATTGTAATATGCTATGTAGTTTTTAGAAAATTTGAGTGGGAGTTAGTCTTGTGGGTGAGAGGAACAGAGTTTGAGCTCATTCTCAGGAAAACCCATAATGAGATTTCCATAGGAAATCTATTTTGTGAATGTAAGATGCTGAAGTAAGTCTTATTTAGTTGAAAAAAGAGAGGAACTGAGGCAGGGGTGGTGGGCTTGACTGGATCTGTTATATCTTCCTATTTGCCTGAGTTGTTAAGATGTAGCCTTTGATTGGAGGAAAAATGATGTCGATTTTCTCTATTTAATATTGCTGGAGGTTTGAAATGTTAATATGTTAAAGAAAAACATAGTCTATATTTTCCTTTATTTCTGCTTTGTGTTGGTCACTTAATTGTTTTTTGTCAAGAATTTCACTTGTATGAAGCATGTTTTAATCTTTTTTGTTTCTCATTGTTTTGGGTGAAGATAAGCGGCATACAATGCTTAAACTACTATTACTGCTCCTACTCTGTATTCTTGGTTCTACTATTTCTGCTACTTGTGCCCACTCTTGCTGATAGTTTTGTGACATTGTTGAGGGAATAAATGTGTTTTCTGCTGATGACATGGCTGATTTCAGTTCCTTAATGTTTTAGTTTCTGTCATTTGCTTTAAGAATTAAGAAAATAGCCTCTCAGTTGTTGCCAGCTATGTTTGTCCTTTTTTTGGTGGTGACACTCTTCTCATGTTTTGTTGTCTACCCCATTTTTATAATAGATTGAGCTTCCTGACTGGACGGATATAGTGAAGACTGGTACATTCAAGGAGCTCGCTCCATATGACCCTGATTGGTACTATATTAGATCTGGTATGTTGAATTCTCTCTCCCTCCCTCCACATATATTGGTGTGATAATATATACACACTCGCACAAAGTCTCCCACAATTATTGGTGTGATAAAACTGTATACTATGCATAAGTTCATCCCAACTCGTTTCTCTTTGTAGCATCTATGGCAAGGAAAATCTACTTGAGGGGTGGTCTTGGTGTTGGGGCCTTCCGTAGGATCTATGGAGGAAGCAGGAGGAATGGCAGTTGCCCACCCCATTTCTGTAAAAGCAGTGGCGCTATTGCTCGTCACATACTTCAACAATTGCAGAAGATGAACATCATTGACCTTGACGCCAAAGGGTGAGTTTCTTTCACGTGACTTCAGTATCGTATATACATTTCGGATGTAGGGCTTTTGCTATGATGTTGTCAAGTCAATTATTAGTTACAATTCACAGAGCTCTCCTGTCATTATGACAACAGCGCAGAGTTATAAATTTTGGCTAATGAACTACTTGTACTCTTCTGTCTCAGTGGAAGGAAAATCACATCCAGTGGCCAAAGGGATCTCGACCAAGTTGCTGGACGAATCGCCGTTGCAATCTAGGAGATAAAACTTTAAAGGCCTGATTATGGATGCAAAATACGGTAGAGAACTTTTTGCAGTGAAGTCCGAGTGAGAGCAGATATAGGAAGGTTTTTGAATTTTTATGTTGTGTCCGGTACTTTTATGATGAGCATGGCTTCCTTGGTTATTATGTTTAATTTCAATGTTCAAGTTGTTGACTTTGGCCTTCTTATTGAAATTTTGTTTCTGAAAACCCATACCTACTGTCCTACAGTCCTACTTCTACTGCACCACGGTTGATCTATTTATTTGGCCCCATGCTTATTGAATGTGAGCTCACCCTAGATTATCACGCATTTAAAGGCCTGCAATTTATAGGAAAACTATCTTAAATATTCAAACAGTAATGCCACATCCACCATTCACTGATCGTGGGTACTGTAACTTTTTTTAGTTTTTAGAGAATAATGACTAACTTGGAATTAAGAAATAGTAGATTGACCATTATGTAATTATGAAAATATTTATTAATTTATTTATAACTAGGCCTTTTATCCCCCCACACACATCGAAGAAAAGATTTGCAAAACTCTTTTTATTTTTTAAGATGGTAATACTCACCGCAACAAATTTGCTCTCTCCCACATGGCTCATAAATTCTAATGAGAATATAAGTGAAAAGCTTTATAAGCTTCTTTTGTAATTACCAAAATTGGAATTTTCCGTCGGCCCAAAAAATAAAAGAAAAAAGTAGCGTATTTTGAAAACCACAAAAAACCAAAAAAAAAAAAAGCTAAAAAATGAAACCAAATCGAATTTATTGATGTCGGCCTAATAAATGCACCCCAGCACCTCGATAAAGTCCCCACAGTCTTGACCCCAGGACGTGTCAAGTACTCGAAAAGCCAGATTGAATGAAAGAGGCGAGTGGGATCCACAAAGAGCTCTCCACGTCATGCCGTCTGCTTTGGACACGTGGGGCCTCAGCAAATAGATTCGTATCTCTACGCGCCTTCTACACTCTAAACCATCACTTCGCATAAGAATCTTAAAACTAATAAATTGATTAATAAATTACCGCTCAGGAAGAAAGAGAAAAAAAATAAAACCGAACAAAGTACAGACAGGAGAAGGCCTTCCCAGTTTCCCTGGATTTGGGTTTTGCTTCGATTCCTACACTCTCAACTTTCCCTCTCCGTGTGGATCAAGCTAGGGTTTTCTCTGATCGGCTCGATCCATCTTCTTCGTCCATGGAACGTCACTGTAAGTTACGTTATTGATTGTTATTTCAAATGCCATTCTCTTCGATACACACAAATATATATATACATATATATAAATATATGTATATGTATAGGTGGTAAAATGTATGTACGTTTGTTATATTTTGCTTTTAGATTATCTGTTTGGTTGCCGAGAAAGTGAAGTATCAAGCCGGCTGTGTGTTACTATTCTCTACAAGCTTGTCAATTTTCTTTTAGCTTCCAACCAGAGCATCGGTTTACTGCAATCTTGATTTTGTATGGGTTTATATGATCATTCTTATTACTTTGTATGTTAATTTTGTTTTTATTCATGTTTTTCGTTGTGTGTGTGTTTTCCAGTTTCTGATACCTGAGGAATTTGATGTATAATATCACTAAATTGTGAAAGAAACTTTGAGCTGACAACAGTGAACTGCACTTTTCCTTTATGCTTACATGTATTTGTATGTGGCTTTTCCTCTGAATTTTGACATGGAAGCAACCATAGGGACAAGTGCTTTTGAGAAACATTTGGAAGAGATTTAAACATTTTCTTTTTTTATGAAATAGGTTGAAGTGGATATACTAGGTAGCATCTATCAAAAGCTTTGTTCGACTCTATGTTGCAGATGATGTATTAAGTAGGATGATGAGCTCAGTGTTGGAATGAGTTTGACGCTTTTGATCATATTATTGAATGATGAAACCATATCGGAGGATATATAAGTTTGATTCTTATCCTGATTAAACTGGGTTGTTGTTATTGGTGATTGGGCAGTTTACTGCTTATGTAATTGTGCATACAAAATAAAGAGGTAGTCGTTGAGGATGGATGTTGATGGAGAAATTGATATGTTTTTCCCCAATTGGAACAACAAGAATCCAACGGATCGCCTTTTTATTGTCTCTTGCTTTATTGCTGCCCTAGTTGGAATTTTGACTATAGCCTACTCGGCCTTCCAATGGAGGAGAAATATCAATCTAAGTTGGATGAAAGCCATAGCCAGGTCAAAGAAAAATCCAAAGGCACGTCACAAAGTTCCTGTAGCTCCTCATACTTGGATTCTAGAATCGGTATCTCGTGGGAAGAACTTGAATTGCTGTGTATGCTTAAAGTCCATGTCTCCTTCTCAATCTCTTGGGCCTATGACTGCTTCAGACAGTTTTCTTCACCGTTGCAGTATTTGTGGTGCAGCGGCTCACCTAAGCTGCTCTTCTAGTGCGCACAAGGATTGCAAGTGTGTATCTATGATTGGGTATGAGCATGTCATGCACCAATGGGCTGTCTGTTGGACCGAGATAACGGATCAACCTGATGAAACTTCTTTCTGTAGCTATTGTGAAGAACCGTGCAGTGGGTCTTTTCTTGGTGGGTCCCCAATATGGTGCTGCTTGTGGTGTCAAAGACTGGTACATGTTGATTGCCACAGTAGCATGTCCAATGAAACGGGTGATATTTGTGATTTAGGTCCATACAGAAGGTTGATTCTATCACCCCTTCATGTTAAGGAATTGAACCAGACTTCCTCAGGTGGATTTTTAAGCTCCATTACTCATGGAGCCAATGAGATTGCATCTTCAGTACGTGCAACTATTAGGAGTCAGAGCAAGAAGTCCAAGCATGGAAGTGAAACCTCTGTTGACACAGGAAACAGTGGTAGTACTGGGGATATGTCCATAGAAAGTACAGCCGATACACATCAAGCTGTTAATGGTTTTCATGAAATGGAGGAAAACCGTAATGGTATTGTGAATGTGGATTTGCGGAACCAAGATGGTGATGTGGATAATAAATTAGATATTAAGAACAGTTTCAAGCGGCAC
This sequence comes from Dryas octopetala, assembly GCF_963921425.1. Taxonomy (NCBI): domain Eukaryota; kingdom Viridiplantae; phylum Streptophyta; class Magnoliopsida; order Rosales; family Rosaceae; genus Dryas; species Dryas octopetala. Next base: position 17,213,130 of record NC_141374.1, on the reverse strand, counting down.
CAAGACGGTGATGTGGATAATAAATTAGATACTAAGAACAGTTTCAAAAAGAGCTCGTCAATCAATAAGAAGGATGAGTCTCAGATTTTAAGGTCGAAACAAAAATATGAGCTGATTGATTTGTCCCCTGATGCAAGACCCTTGTTAGTTTTTATCAACAAGAAGAGTGGGGCTCAGCGTGGGAATTCACTGAGGCAACGATTGAATATTCTTCTGAATCCTGTTCAGGTTTGATTTCTCTACTATCTTGATTAGTAAAAAAGTAAATATATTTTCATTGATTTCTATTTGAATTTTTTTTGGTCGAAGATTTCCATTTGAACGAGTTGAGTAAGGTTATAACATAAGGGTTAAAATTCTGTGGGAATTCTACTCATATTTGCTTTGCAGATTATCTTATCATTCTTTGTTATGGTAGTCTTGTCTCTGCTAGGGTGATTAGAGATGCTTCCATTGACTACCTTTGAATCAATGGGAGCTAGTGGAAAAAAGAAATTAAGACCTGCCAGTTTAGTCTTAATTTTCAACAAAACATGTGGGGCTTCTATGGAGTTTGGTGAACCTTTTTTATCTCAATAAATGTGATTTTTTATGTATTTCTGTATAATTTTTGCACGTGCCTATGTTTCATGTAGGTTTTTGAGCTGAGCTCAACGCAGGGACCGGAGGTGGGTCTTTATTTATTCAGAAAGGTACCACACTTCAGAGTTCTTGTTTGTGGGGGAGATGGTACTGTTGGGTGGGTCTTGAATGCCATAGAAAAGCAAAGTTTTGTTTCTCCTCCTCCAGTTGCTATTCTTCCTGCCGGAACAGGGAATGATCTGGCTAGAGTTTTGTCATGGGGAGGTGGTTTGGGCTCAGTGGAGAGACAAGGAGGCCTTTGCACAGTTTTGCACCACATAGAGCATGCTGCAGTAACCATTCTTGACCGGTGGAAGGTAGCAATTGTAAATCAACAGGGCAAGCAGCTTCAATCGCCAAAATTTATGAACAACTACATTGGTAAGAAGTCTTATTTGCTTGTAATCATCGGGTTTTTAAATGGGATGCACCTAGAATAGTTGGTTGGAGTGCCAAATTTTGGTTGGATTTTTAAATGGTAAGCCTCATTTTCAGGAATTGGGTGTGATGCAAAGGTTGCTCTGGACATTCATAATCTACGGGAGGAGAATCCGGAGAAGTTCTATAATCAGGTAATGCCAAACCTTAACTAAAACAGAAATTAAATTACTTAGAAACAAACTTCCCTTGCACTATATTAGGCATTAGACTGCTGAATACAGGTTGCAGGTTTGGTAATAATAGCAGAAGTAGGAGCAGAGGCCAGTGTATTCTTGGAGTCGGAGATCACATGTGGTTATAACTTACAAATCAGAAAGGAATTAAAATCAATGCATGGATCGCAATTTTAAATCTGTTCTTCTTCTTGTTATTATTGTTGTTTGATTGTAGTTTTATTTAGATTTTACTTTGAAGCTTCCTACTTAATATATTGACCTACCTTTGTTGTTACAATTGTTATATACCTGCAGTTCATGAATAAAGTCCTTTATGCAAGAGAAGGCGCTAGGGGTATAATGGATAGAACATTTGTAGATTTTCCATGGCAAGTTCGAGTTGAAGTAGATGGTGTCGAGGTAGAGGTCCCTGAGGTGAGTATGAATGGAAATAGCACCATATTGCTTGAGCTTTGGGCGTCCAGATTTATCATGATTGACTATTTTTGAGATTTTCGGTGCTGGACGATTTCTAATTTTGAGACACATTTGCAGGATGCAGAAGGTGTTCTTGTTGCGAACATTGGAAGCTACATGGGTGGTGTAGATTTGTGGCAAAATGAAGATGAAACTTATGATAATTTTGATCCACAATCTATGCATGATAAAATACTTGAGGTTGTGAGCATATCTGGAACTTGGCACCTTGGGAAACTTCAGGTAAATTTGGGTATTTATGGATGCTCTACCTGTTGATATGTGATACATATATTGTGTATTGAATTGATGTTTTTCTAGTAGATTTTTTCAAAATATTAGGATATATAAAATTCTCAATCTAAGCATGTTGATGTTTTAGAATTAAAATTCGTTTAGTTATTTTGATTATTTACTTTGCCCAGTATTCCCTAAAGTTTTTCTAATTTCAGTGTATGAGGGATCGGAATTTTCTCTTTCCAACTTGAACACTAGGATTGGGAATGTGTGTGGAAATGTTTCTGAACTGCTGTTTTGTGTGGGCACAGGTTGGGCTTTCTCGTGCTCGAAGGCTGGCACAGGGCCAGTCAATCAAGATACAGCTCTTTGCTGGATTGCCTGTTCAAATTGATGGGGAGCCTTGGTTTCAGCTACCTTGTACATTGGCAATATCTCATCATGGCCAGGTCCTCCCTCTCTCTCTCCCTCCTTGATTTCTATTTGCTTGTTTTTATCTACATTAATACTTGCCACACCATACAAATTGGAGTCATATTGAGTGATGTTAGTGGTTTCTAAGCCAGTAGGTTTTGTCTCACTAGTCGACCGGACAATCTTACCATCTAGTTTATCTATGTCCAGGCCTTCATGTTGAAGAGGGCTGCTGAGGAGCCACTTGGTCATGCAGCTGCCATTATCACTGATGTTCTTGAGAATGCTGAAACCAACCATGTAATCAATGCTTTGCAGAAGCGAGCTCTTCTTCAAGAAATGGCGCTGAGGTTGACCTAGAGTTTTTTTAGAGCTACTTAAATTAGTAAAAAGGTTTTGAGTGTATCTTCCGGTTTTTTTTTTTTTTTTTTTTTTTTTTTCTTACATGTTGTATACCACCCACCATATCACCACATGTATCTTCTTTTTTGTGGTTTAATATGATGCTTCTAGTTGAAGCATGGTTGTACATGAACCTTGTTCAACATCAGAGGAAAGAGGGAGTTTTGCAATTTTTCCACGTGGAACTAAGACCAAGTAGATTGGCATGCATTGTTCTTATCTCTTACATATTGGCTTTCTTTGGGTCCTCACCCCTTTGAAAAAGGGAAGGAATAAATCTCTAGCCCAGAAGGTACGTTTGTGTATGTTTCTTTGGTGATACTATTTGGTTAATATACTCATTTGGCACTTTCATCCCTCCACCAATAGTAATAGGATAGTGAACACGGTTGCACAAGTATCCTACTATAACTATAAAGGACGTTTAAATTGAGAACTCATATATTACAAGGCTAATAATATCCAACCCAAAGTTGGGTTTGAAATTACATGACTATTGATGGAGGCAACAAGGTGCTTGGTGGTGTTGCACCTCTTCAACTCCAACTTGACAAACTGCACGCATAAGTCGTCGGGTCTTCGAATCTTCCTCTCCTTTTCTTTGTACTGTTTGTACTGCAAGTAGAAAGAAAACTGAACATAAGTTGGGAGGACCTGTTTATGTAAATAACCCTCATTAGACACACTTTTGCTTATTCCTCAGAAACCCTTGCTTCACTTTCTTCCATGCCCTTGTCACAAACCCTCTTGTAACCACGTTTGCAGGCTTTGTGTTCTGCTTTTTGTCAAGCTCCGTGGTTGCACAAGACAGCGGCGAGCACAAAATCCTCTTGGGTGTCCGAACACTCTCTTTGCAAATGCGATCCAACCGTTGTCTGTAGAAGGGTGAGCTGAAGCAGTACATGTAATTAGGAGGTGAAGATGATGATGCTTTTGAACCACCTTGAATGGCTCTGTTGAGTTGGTGAGTCACAGCTCGGAACTCATAGGAGTCATATAGAGTGCTACCATTGTGCTTAGAGCTTAGCCTCCATATAGGGCTTGTTATTATGTGGTGGTGACCATGTGTTGTTGTGGTGCTCCTCACTTGTGGTGGCTCTTCCTCATCATCAACTGGGATTTCCAGAAATGTTGCTAGGTCTATGTGTTTTGAAGCCTCTCCCATTTTCTTATGAGAGAGACTTTAAGGATGGGGTTTTGGTTGTTTATTATGTTTTGGGAAGTGTTTAGTGGGTGGAAGTTTTGCCTTGTAAGTAACGTTGGTTAAGTAAATCTCAATGGGGATTGCATTGTATTATACGTCTTAAATGAACATATTCTCTATCCTCCAAAAAAAAAAAAAAAGGACCTATTCTCACATGGAGGTACTAATATGGTTAATTAAGGCGATGTTAGGCATAACAAGCATCAACTAAAACTGATTAGGGATGACAATTATGTGACTTTGGGTTTGTGTCTTTAATTAAATAGTATTATTTTATGATTGCATATGCCATATTGATAATATGATAGTGTGCTAAACTGCTAATGTATTATGTATGCTATATTATATATTTATGATAAAGTTTTACCATTTCAGAAAAAGAAAAAGAAAATCAAAGAATAAGTATCAGAGACCACTTTAAATACCCGGTCGAGGTGGACAACAAATGTTTGTTAACAATCATTCAGTTTAGTGAACGATTTTTTTTTTATTGGAGTAGATCTTGAATTTAAAACTCAAAAATACCAGTTAATTAATAAAAAATAAACCTACAACTATGTTCTTGAGGGTGTAAATTGCTAATTCTCATTATATGCTTGGACATGCTTGCTTCCAATCTTAAGTTAAACAACTTAGACCAACCTCTGCTAAAAATAAAAATGAAATTGTTCAAAGCAAATAATTATTAAAAAGAAAAAGACACCTCTCCAATGATTTGACTTTTGGAGAGTAATAAAGAATTAGAGAGACCTGTTAGTGCTATGCGGACTTTGCTATGAATCTTATAAAGCAAGTGTACTTACATCTTAGATCTACTTTTTAATTTCTTTCAAATTACTCCTTCCTTCCTTCCATTATTTATTTTAAGTTGTGGTTAAACTTCTATTCAGATTTTCAGAATTATGTACCTACATCGTTACTAATAAAAGAAGGGGGGTCCTAAGTTCATTAATGCAATTGGGGTTCTTTTAAGTAATCTAGGATGCATAATAGCTTTTGGTATTTTAGCCACCGGTGTGGAGATGCACGCGTGGGTGGGCTATGGGTTTTCAAGTTATTTTATTTTATTTTTATTTTGAAGTTTTAAATATTTTGTATAAATTGTTTATTGTTTTAAACATATAACAGCATTTTATATAATATGTGAGCATACACTTGACTTAAAAAGGGTAAGCAAAACTGCTCTCTATATAATTAGATTTGTTGGATTTTATTTCATGTTTATTTGGGCCAAGACTCACTTTAGCTAGTGTTTTAATTTTTTTTTTTTTTGTGTGAATCTTTAGCCTGCTATTGCACTAAAAAAAAAAAATTAATATTCTTGTTTATCAAGAAAGTAAGAAACTCTCAACTCACTCTTGCCAAAAATTATGAAAGCCAATTTAAAATAAAAATCATGACTCATACAGTCATACTTATTTATATTTGTTATTATTATGGAATATAGTCAATACAAAGATCAACAATAGCAATGACATTGATGAGCATTGCCTACTTTTTTTGCAGAATCCTCCTTTTTCACATTCAACTATGCAATATGCCCAATATTTACCATTCTTGTTCGGGTCGTCATCGACACCAGGCACACAATTTCCGAGTTTCGGATGATTATTACAACACCTAGAATCAATTTCTTGAGCAATTGCCATCCTGCAAACTGAAATTGAAAACAAATTAAGTATTAGTTTTTCAGAATTAATGGTCATTATCGTATAATTACACTCATAACATTACGATATGATTAAGCTTAGTTCAAAAGAGTGTATATTACGAGATATATTCTTTGGACAAAAAATAGTGCAAATAGACTTAATTACAAAATAAAAATCATAATAACACTGACAAAAAAAAAGTGTATGAGTTTGCTAGTACTTAAACAAAGCCTAGCTAAATTCGTGGAACTTCCAATAATAGATTATTATTTGAAAAAGTAGAAAAAAACCATTAAGTCACATGAACATATGAAATAAATAAAAATCAATAAAAACTTGACCCATAAAAAGAAGAAGCGTAGATGCATGTGTTTTCTACTACTGGAACAACCCTAATAGCTTACATGCACATGAAATATGTTAGACTAGAAAAGTGAAAAGGCTTAGACAACGATAATATGATTCAAGATTATTGAAACAAACCTGCACTGAATAAAAGCATCGACATAAGGACAAAAGATGCGAATGTAACCTTAGTCATCTTTTTTTTTCCGAGAATTAATTCACTTTTTCACTTCTTTTGTTGAAAATGGTGCAAAAATATGCAGTATATATAATCGGAAGTAAGAAGTAGATAGCTAAAATAACCTATATATATGAATATTAAAGCATAATTAAATTACAATGAAACTCCCTAATAAATGCATTTTATAGAGTCAAGAATATATTTAGAATTAAATTAAAAATTAATTATGATCTTAATGAAATTACAATGAAATCGCAAAATATATGGTCATAATGATCAAAGTAACTTCAATATATGGTTGTAATGAAATCATAAATTGTATACACTACTTTCCAGCAAAAAAATAAAATAAAATAATACAATACACTTTTGAGGGAATTAATTACCTAGGTTGTCATATATGGTAACTATCCAAGGATATATTATAGAGAGAGCAGTTTTGTTTATCTTTTTTAACTCTTCATTTTTCATTTAAAATACTGCAATGTGTTTAAAATAATAAACAATTTATACAAAATATTTTACTTATTGATTCACTCAAAATCAAGGAAATCATTACAAAGTCAAAAACTACCACATTTATGACATTCCGAAATCTAGCACCCGAAAATTGTTGTGTGTGCCCGATCTCATACAATAATATGTGGGGTCCCCTATAAAAATATGCAACCCACATTCATATTGGAGAGGTCATCATAGTGTAATAGATATTTCAGTACCAACCTACCAAACTAGTTTGTAGGGAAAATTCTACTACGTAAACACAGTATGATAATAAATACATTTTTAGTCTCTATATATTGACGATTTCATTTTTCTCTGTTAGCGTATAGATTCAACAATATATTAGATAGACTAACTTAGCCTATCCACATTCATCACTTGTCTCTAATTAGAAAATAGAGATTATTTCATACGCAATTGATTTATTGTTACAAAGAAGATCGTTTAACTTACTTAAAAAAAGTATATATAATAAATCATTAATTGCTATTATGAGATCATAGAGCCAAACTTAGTGTCACTATCTTATTAGAAATTTTTACTTACAACATATACAATATTATTTTCGCAATAACAGATCAAATTCATTATAAAATGTATGCATCCATTGTATACTAGAATTTTTCCTACCTGGTCACATGGGCAAAAAAGAAAACCCAAAAACAGTTGGGGCCTTTTTCGCACACGTGTTCTCCTTCTTATGGGCTTTCATATGCTTACTAAATAGGTTGTGACTTTAGAATAATATATATATATATATATATATATATATGCAAATCCTGCCAAGTCAAGTAACTTAATAAATGTTCACCGAAAAAAAAAAAGGGAAAAAGCAACTTAATAGATTTATAGATATACAAATTCTGATGTACATGAATGATGAATGACACTGTAAAAGCTGATATCTGCCTCTGCATTGCATAATTTGCTGCCTTGTTATTAATATTATTACATATAATCATAATCCCTTTGTAGTTCACTTCACGTTTTGCCATCAACTTTTTCTCTTTGTGCTGATTTGTGGGCATTTCTTCAGGTATCAGCACGTTAATCTCATTTGTTTTCTTTTGAATCAAAGGTGGTCATTAAGTGTTCTCTTTTCTTCAGTTATTCTATTGGTACAACTCCATGGCTTTCATCTTACTCAAACATTTTCTGAACTGAACCCCACCACACCAAGCACGCCCTTTCTGCACTTTGAAGCTTCCTTTCTTTCACTGGAAATGGTAAAATTCTTGTGTTTAATTGGTTAAACCCCCATACACCACATGCCATGGAAAAGTACGAACTAAGACGTGTTTATTTTTTCTTTCGTTAATTTCTTTTTATTTAATCTTTTTTGGGGGGTGTGGTTTTTAATGATGGTGCCAGTGTTACATGAACCAAAAACGCGTAGAGTGCAGCTTTTGCTCATTTTGATCAGCCAATTGTAATTTGGTCTATGGTTTTCGTCAGAAAATTGATACAAAACTTTGTTTTTATGCAAAACTTCTTTTTTTTTTTCTGTGCTTTAGTGAGATGGGTACTCTTGGAAATCTGACTATGATAAGTAGTTTTCAGTTTTCTGTAAGATAAAAAAGTGGGTGCCTAAATTTCCCTTGTTTGATACTGAAAAGTGTGTTTGGAAGCGTGTTGAACGCTCCAGTCCAGCTTTTTCTAATCTGACTTTGCTTGAATTGGTTTGTGAAAGTACTTAATAGATGTAGATCTTAGACGTGGCTTTTGGGTATTTAAGAGGGTCTTGCTCTCTTACTTCCCTGTAGTAGTTGTGGTCTTTCCTATTTTCTGTATAGGCTACTGGTCCATCACTGCTACACTTACCCTCTATTTCCTGTTTCCGTATTTGAAGTTTACAGATAGATATTTAAGGTAATTTGGTGTCAACTATAAAGCTTCCAGGGACTCTTGTGTAAATTTTGTTCATCTTTCATCATATGTTTGCATATTTAGATGCTCAACTAATGGCATTTTTGAATTCTCGTGTGCGTATTGTCATATTTGTTCAATGTTCTTGTAATATGCCTGATTCAAGTTCATACCTTATTGTGTTGGGTTTCTTATAATTATGGATTCAAGTTCATACCTGTAGCCAAGTTGGTAAACTTATAATTATGAATTTTTCATATAAGAACCTTTATATTTTTGTTGTATCTGTGTGTGGAAGGACTCTGTTCTTTTATTTTCTAGATGTAGTCAAACTTATGCCAAATTAAAGGTCAGATCATTTCTCTTTCAGTTCCAGTCGAAATCCATTTGCCTTTTCTTTAGGCTCCCCTGTTACGTTGGAAAATGACTGATCCACTAGCTCTGATAGGTTCATATCATGTAGACCATTCTTGCATTCATGCTATAGCCAAATTAGGCAGCCTTTTTTGTGACAATGGTAAAGGGGCACAAACAAAGGAGTTGACTGTAATTAGAGACTAGTGTGATGAAGCAAATTCTTCTTGATTTTTTGTTATAAAATGGTTCTTTGATTTTTATGTTTAGAGAACAAGTTTCTGTAGAGGAAGTTGCTGCCTTCTATTTATCTTGACAGATTTGCTTCGTTCAGGCTTTTAACAAAAGAAAATGGTGAAGATCTGTTGCATTGGAGCTGGCTACGTTGGGGGTCCAACCATGGCAGTGATTGCCCTGAAGTGCCCCAAGATTGAAGTAGCTGTGGTAGACATCTCTGTGCCCCGGATCACAGCCTGGAATAGCGACCAGCTCCCTATCTATGAGCCAGGTCTTGATGAGGTTGTGAAGCAGTGCAGAGGAAAGAACCTCTTCTTCAGCACTGATGTAGAAAAGCATGTCTCTGAGGCAGACATAATTTTTGTGTCAGTTAACACCCCAACAAAAACTCAGGGTCTTGGAGCTGGCAAAGCTGCAGACTTGACATATTGGGAAAGCGCAGCCCGGATGATTGCTGATGTTTCAACGTCTAACAAGATTGTTGTTGAGAAATCAACTGTTCCAGTGAAAACTGCTGAGGCAATTGAAAAAATTCTGACCCATAATAGCAAAGGCATCAAGTATCAGATCCTATCAAACCCAGAATTTCTTGCTGAGGGTACAGCAATTCAGGACCTTTTTAGCCCAGACCGCGTTCTCATTGGAGGAAGGGAAACCCCTGATGGCCAAAAGGCAATCCAAGCATTGAAAGAGGTATATGCTCATTGGGTACCAGAAGACAGAATCTTAACAACCAATCTGTGGTCAGCAGAACTCTCAAAGCTAGCTGCCAATGCTTTCTTGGCTCAGAGGATTTCATCTGTCAATGCTATGTCAGCTCTCTGTGAGGCTACTGGAGCAAATATTTCAGAGGTTGCCTATGCGGTTGGCAAGGACACCAGAATTGGACCCAAGTTCCTTAACGCTAGTGTGGGTTTTGGAGGGTCTTGCTTTCAAAAGGACATACTCAACTTGGTCTATATCTGTGAATGCAATGGCCTAAAAGAAGTTGCAAACTACTGGAAACAAGTCATCAAGGTGAACGACTACCAAAAGAACCGATTCGTGAACAGGGTTGTCTCTTCAATGTTCAATACAGTTTCTGGTAAAAAGATTGCTGTTCTTGGGTTCGCCTTCAAGAAAGACACCGGCGACACTAGGGAAACTCCTGCTATTGATGTTTGCAAGGGGCTGTTGGGGGATAAGGCACACTTGAGCATATATGATCTGCAGGTTACTGAGGACCAGATCCAGAGGGACCTGTCAATGAAGAAATTTGATTGGGACCATCCAATTCATCTCCAGCCAATGAGCCCAGCTGCAGTGAAGCAAGTCAGTGTTGTCTGGGATGCTTATGAGGCAACCAAGGATGCTCATGGCATCTGCATTCTTACTGAGTGGGATGAATTCAAGACACTTGATTACAAGAGGATTTTTGACAACATGCAGAAACCTGCATTTGTATTTGATGGAAGGAACATTGTTGATGTGGAGAAGCTGAGAGAGATTGGGTTCATTGTGTACTCAATTGGAAAGCCCCTGGATCCATGGCTCAAGGACATGCCTGCTGTGGCATAAGATGGGTTTTCTCTCAGCTACAGATCTGATTCTTTAAATTTTTCATTTCTACCTGATGTTTTTTATTTCACCATCTAGCCTGTACGGCCTTGAAAACATGTATTACTGGTTCTCTGTTCTCTCACAGACAAAGGCAAGCCTCAGAGTGACATTTACTTTTTTCATACATTAGCCCTTATAAAATAAAAGAAAAGCTCATTTTACTGCAGGTTGAGTAATGAATTAGGCTTTGTTAACGATGTGCATTGTTTGTATGAGGTGATTATGTCTTCTCTAACTTTAACCAATAGCAACTAGAAGACTAATGGCAATGAAAAAACTAACACCAACACTTGGAAGAAAAAAGAAAAGAAACAGAAAGAAAAGAACCAGGCTGAACAGACCACTCCGCTCATTTAACGAATTATCACTGCACCCAGAAGCAGATCGATCTTATCATATCTTGAAAAGAACAGTGATGACTGATGAAATTATTGTTAAGAGAGCAACGCAATCAAAATTCAAGCAGCAGCTGAAACTTGGCACCATTTCACACTTCAAAGGGTTTTGGAACCGTGTATGCTGTATACAAACTTTTCCAAAATAGACATGTACTTTCTTGGCTTGCAAACCACCACTATTCGTTTGAGTTAAGAAAATGGCCTTATCCTCAAGAGTCTGCGACACTTGGCTACAGGTTGGTATAGCAGCACCTGCCACATTTGGAAGCTGAATAGACTAATAGCCTCGAGTCAACCATATTTAGGCAGAATTCTTTTTATCTTTTTTCCTTAATTTTAAAATCCAATTTTATCCTCGAGCAAAAAATTTCATCTTTCCCCCCCCCCCCTCTCTCTCTCTCTCTCTCTCTAGGAGAGAGAAAGGAAGAGAGAAAGCGAATGGATGCGGGAAGAGATGTGCCTGGCAACTGGCAATGTTTCCGGCAGGCCATAAAATAAGGGTAAGATAGTTATTTGCTTTTTTATAAAAAGGGAAATTGAATGTTAAAACTTAAAAGTAAGGGTAAAATAGTTTATGGGAAAAAGAAAATTGAAAAAGGATTAATGAGCAAATTGGGGTCCTACTAGACTTTTCCATTTCAAAAGCACAGGGAAACAAATACACATCTTGGAAGCTCAAATAACTTAAATAAAAGAATTTTTATCCTTGTACAGATGTCAGATACACTATTGCACGTCAGTTGCCCAACTCCATTTCGTTGCGACGTTCTTACACAAGATTAAACAAGCATGTGGATGTATGTATTATTCTTGAGTATCGTACATATGATCAAATATTCTCATCTATCTCAAACTAAACCAAACATAAAGGTAAGAATACATTCGGTAAATGCCCCAGTCGTTAGTGTGTCAACTACTTAAAAATGCAGTTTGTGTATACAAAACTGTATTTACAGGGTTCTTTTGTTCTACCAAACTCAACAAGCCACCAGTGATATGTACAATTAGCTTCAAGTTCTCAATCCTATTACGCGCGCCCTTCTCCACGGGGCATTTTCTTTGACGTTGCTGCCATTAATAAAAATAATTCAGCAATTCGTACAATCAAATGATAGAAACCCTTTTTAATACAAAAATCAAGCAGTTATATGATTGACTAATAGGATAGCTAAACCAATATAAGGCAAGAGAGAGGGAGAGAGGGAGAGAGGGAGAGAGGGAGAGAGGGAGAGAGAGAGAGAGAGAGAGAGAGAGAGATCATACAATCTTCAACATCCTTGAGCTGGTAATAGTGTGGAGCTATTTCCACCAACCACTCCGGCTTTAGTTCTGTTACCTGCAATTTAATTTCCAGGTTTTAGCTGTAATTCAAATAACATATACGAAATAATCATCATGCAAAATGAAGATATACCTGTCTCATATATTCCTTGCTTGTGAGCACCAATTCATGATATATAACCCATCTTGGAAGCACCTGAAGAGAAAAAAATAAGTAATCAATCAAGCAATGGATACGGTGATATCTGCCCAAATTCCACCTTCACCCCCTTTGCAAAAATAAGCTTCACACATACTAAATTCAATACATAGCACGACTGAGAGCATTTTATATCATGATCCAAAAGACTAAACACTCATATGGAAAATAGCAATCAGGACAATGCAATTCTCCTTTACCTGTGCCAGCCCTGAGCTGGGGTGTATATGGACAGTCTGTGGATGTTTAACTGTCCTATAAGATCCATTCTTTTGCAGCCTTGCAGAATGAGGAAAGAAGCCTGATAGAAATAGCAACCATTGGAATTTAATTCAACAATGAATACAAGAAAGAAACATTTCACTTTTAGATCATTTTGGCTAACAGTAATTGTAAAATTACCAGATGTAATGGACTTCTTTATAGATTCATAATCATCATTTGAGACCACCTCAATCTCGACCCTCTCCAATAGTCCCTCGAGCTGGTCTCTAATATCTCTAGCACGCTTCATGCTCCTCACCTGTAAATGTTCAAGATTACAAGCAGCTGTAAGAGCAGTGCTGATCAATAATCAATATATGGCATGTGTTAATTGATAAAGTCAATGCAACATGCTAATCAGTACCTACAAAAACCAGGAAACAATTAGCCAAAATTGGCATCCATATTTTAAATAAAAAATATATTAATATTTTAATTAGCAATGGTACCAATTTTATTGTCACCATACACAGTGGCATCAAAATGAGCAATAGTGAGATATCAAACTTGAACCTGTATATAATTTTCGTAACACCATTGTGTTGAGAAATTAGTCTCTTTCCATGAATTATAAACCTATGAGAGGAAAGAAAGATAAAAAATTGGGTCAATATATAACCATTCCAAAACATGTGAAACATTACTCGTTCAAGGAAAGATAAACACCTTAAATGTTCGCTAAAGGAAAAATAAAAAAAGGAAACAAACCTTAAGCAATGCAATGTGATCTCCCACGTTCCCGGTATGAAAGTTCAACCGTGCATTGTCAGCATGGACTTGTTTGTCCTTTGGACGGTAAAAGATTGAATTACCGATGGAAAGCATGGCAGCAACGGAAATGATCTCATCTGAGCACTTGTACTTATCAGAAGCAACTATCATCTTAGATAGCATGGGATCAAGAGGAAACTCTGCCATCCGTCTACCGACTTTAGTCAACTCACCGACTTTATTTAATGCACTTAATGCAAATAACAGTTCCAGGGCTTTTAGTAATGCTTCAGATGGTGGAGGGTCCATAAAATCAAAATGTAACAAGTCATGAATGCCAAGACTCTTCAGCATAAGCACGACATTTGCGAGGTTAGTCCTCTGTATTTCTGGTACTGTGTTATCATCTAAATCATTGTAATAATTGAAGGCAGTATATAACCGGAAGCACTTCCCAGGACCCGTTCGACCAGATCGACCTGCCCTCTGCATTGCTGATGCCTTTGAGATGGGGGTGACTAGCAATGACTCCATCCCAGTCCTTGGATTATATGACTTCATCTTGCAAAACCCTGGGTCAATAACATATTTAATCCCATCAATAGTTAGTGAAGTTTCGGCTATGTTTGTGGCAAGCACAACCTTCCTTGCCCCTTCAGGTGTGGGTTCAAAAATTTTGGCTTGCAGCTCAGTAGGTAGGTTTGCATATATGGGACAAATAATAAGCTCAGCAATTTTCGTCCCTAGGCCCCTTGTTCTGTGCTTCAATATTTCTTCCGCTGTTTCAATTTCTTCTTGACCAGTGAGGAACACCAATATATCTCCAGGCGGTTGTGTCACATGGATTTGAAGAGCAGTGACAATAGCTGCATCTAAGTAATCAGCTTCTGGTGCTTTCGTGTAATGTATTTCAACAGGATACCGCCTCCCTGGAATTTTGAAAATTGGAGCAGAATCAAAATAATCACTGAACTTCTCGGCATCAAGCGTTGCACTTGAGATAAGCAGTTTAAGATCAGGTCTAAATCGAGCAATATCCTATTACAAAACCATTGACCGACCGTCAGATAATAGGACAAACGAAAGGTATTTATCATTTTATTATTATGTTCTTCCAGTATGAAAATGTAGAGAGGGTGGTCCAGTGAACTTCATGATGAAGCAATCTCCAAGAGAAAACCATCAGATGAAATTTCCACAAACATGTGTTACAGGTTTTCCATGAAGCGGATATAATATCTTTACTTTAAGAAAAGAATATAAGCAAAGAAATGACTGGTAAAGATGAAAGAGTTACTGCTTACCTTTACTAATCCAAATAGAATATCAGTTGAGAGTGTTCTCTCATGGGCCTCGTCCACCATAACCACACTGAAATATTTGCAGAGGGAAAAGTCAAACACTGGAAACAATCCAAGTAGCCAACCATAAATGTAATACACTAACTTAGCTTACCTGTAGCCTTTCAGATCTGGTTCGCCAAGGAATTCTCGCAACAGCATTCCATCTGTCATATATTTCAAAACAGTCTTTTCGGATGTACAATCCTCAAAACGAATGGAATAACCTACCTGCACATGGCATAAAAAGCCCTCACTACTGTCAAGAGGTCAGATTACCACAACGATCACTACATCTATTACTGTTTCTTCTTTTTGGGTACATTTCTCAAAACAGATAAGAAACTAGAAAAACTTTCAAAATAAATGTTAAAAAAAAAAAAAATCTCTTGCACCATCACAAGAATAAGACATACTATCAGAATTTCAGATAAATCAGAGTATACATTACTATCCACAGGTCATTAACCTTTTTTTTATCTGATCAAAGGTTATTAACTCATTAGCATAACGAACAATCACTTCAACGAAAGTGGAATACCTCGTGCCCAAGTTTGACACCCATTTCTTGAGAAACCCTTGCAGCAACACTCATAGCAGCAACTCGCCGTGGCTGTGTACACCCAATCTGTAAGACAATCGTAATAAGATCATATAAGCCAGGCTGCCCTTCATATAGTTTTAGTACTAATAATCACAAGTCGCCTATTTTATTGGTCACAAAATTTTGTTTCAGGTAGTTTTGAGAAAGTTATTAAACCTCTAGTCTCCAGCAGCATGTTGAATATATTAAAATACAATGTTGCAAAAAAGTCATATTTGTTTTTATTAGTGAGAAAATAAAATAAATTTGGCAAAGGGTTATCCTTTCTCAACTGTCCATCCCAATTTAACTTTTATCTGAGAGTCGAATTTTCACATCAAGAAGCTACCAAAAAAGTGACGGATTTCCATCACAAACCAAGAAAATTGCAAGAAACAAAGATTACACCTTTCCATGCTTAGTGTATCCGGCCTCATGAAGATATTGGGGTATCTGTGTAGTTTTTCCGGAACCGGTTTCACCAACAATAACAAGAACCTACAAAGCCATAAGTCGAAGGCATGTAAACACAAGAAGAAAATGCTTAACAGATGATTTTGTTAATAATGATATTTATTAAAAATGCCCAAGGATCAAACTGCTTAACAGATATTATAGGAGTAAAATATAATAATTTGGCGCAAGATAAATCATCAGCTGCAACGGATTGAAGAAATCCATTCCTAGTCAAAAACATAAATTTCTAACAGAAAGCTAAAAAACCTGATGATCTTTAATAGCTTCGAGCAACTCATCACGATAGCGGTAGATGGGTAATGTCTTTCTGTCCTCCTGAATGAGCAAAAACGCAAATGATTAGTAAAACATACATTCAAAGGTTATCATTAGTTAACTAATTAGTGACAACCAAACATAAAATGGACTCCACAAGAATCTTTAAAGCTTCCATGAGGTATGGTTTGTTTAATGACATAATAAATATTCATTCTCTTCAGTTTTTTAAATGTTGGAGATATTTTAGCTTTTCCATAATGTATTCATTCATTTCCCAAGCATTCCATATCCTTCAGCTAGCAGCAAACATTTCTCAAAAACAAAGGAGAAAATATGGCATACACAACACAGTGAAACATCTTAGCAAAAAGCCAATGAAAAAATAAACGAACAAAATAAGAATAAGAAAATGATTAGCAACCTGGAGCTTCTGCAAAGCTGATTTCTAGCAAAAGGCCAAAGAAAAAATAAACAAACAAAATAAGAATAAGAAAATGATTAGCAACCTGGAGCTTCTCCAAGGCTGATTTTGCCCTTGAATCAAGTAACTCAGTGGGTTGCTCATCAACAAACTGCATCCGGAAAATAAACATATGAGACTTTCACTGTGATACCTGAGTAACGTTTCAAGTCATAATTGATGATGTTAGCAGACATACCTCATCACCATCTATCACCGATGCCTTGATAAAATCAATCTGGTCCTCAAACACAAATCTAAACATCAACAGATATGTGTAAAAATTAGCATGCTCATGCACAGAGGAACCTATTAGAGCTAGTTTCTGCATTTGGTTCTCTTATTAACACATGCAACTCAATATGGTGAAAATCCAGCAGATAAAACTTTAGGAAGAGAATGAAAATTTCATAAACTTACTGATACTCATCAGATATTGGCTTTTTGTTTTTTGAACCAAATTTCAGTGTTGCCTTTCCTGCAAGATCTCGGAATTAAAAATTCTGATATTTGTCTAAAATTGTATGGGACAATGCGCCTAAGAGAATGCTAAAATTTCAATAGAACTTACCAATTTGGTGATCCTCCCAAGCTTCTTGTTCTGCAAATGGGTTCATTTTATCCCCAGCATTCAGGTCCCTATACAATACAATAGATAAAAAAAGGTTCAAAAAGACAGAACCAGATTGTTTCCAATTTATGGTTTCATATATAGCAGTTAAACATGTGGGAGAAAGATAATTGTAGTAATTGTGAACATTTCCTAAACAATGACCTGTAGCGTTGCACAGCCACGGAAAACCTCTTCTCCTGATTAATACCCCCTTCTTCATCATAGGCTTCCGGCATCCTGTACTGCATTCCAAAAGAATGAAGAGTATAGCACATAATTAGATGATAACAATGACATGTAAGGAGAACAAATAAACCCACAAGGTTAAAAGATATGCCAATGCATTTCATTCACCCCAACATGAGCAACAAAAAACTCTTTTTGGAACAGCTCATCTAGGCAACCAAGTTAAACCTTGTTACTTATCAGAACTCGTAATTACCTCATTGGTATCCTCAGCCTCATCTGACCGCTTCTTCACAAGCTCGTATATTTGCTTCTTGTAACTGCAGAAACAAAAAAACCATGAATTTTTCATTCCAATTTGCATCAAGCATTACAAAGGAAAAGATGTTCAGACTTATGACAGGTCGTCAAGACATCTGTTATTTACTTCACTTCTCTTATATTTAAAAAATAAAAATAAAATCCATTTCGGCATAATGCATTTTCATTTTCCAAATATGCCAAAGTGATATTGCACATCTCATAAAAGTTCAACATCCAGACAATTCTCACAAAAGACCATTAATCATAGATCAAATTGCCTTAAATCACGATATTATCAGTTTCACATGGAATTTTGAAGGGGAGGATAACTTTAAAAAAGTTGTTGAAGGGGACATATTACCTTAATTCACGCTTTTCTGCTTCAGTGAGCTTCACGCCATCAAATAAGTATTGCTCATCTTCTATATCATCTCTGAAATGCATGTCAACGGATTGCAAAATTAAGTAAACAATAAACAATATTGATTATGTAGTTATATGTTTTCAATTATTGAACTACAACAGGGTTCTTGTAGGGGGCAGTCGAGGGGAGCTAACTTTAGATAACAGCAAAGGGGAATTGTTTCATACCTGATTTCCTCCAATTTCTTTTGCTCCCTTTTCTTAAGATATTCTTGTCTTGAAACAACTCTGAATCAGAGACCAAAAAAAAAAGGAGAAAAAAATTAGAACTAATTGCTTCCTAAATACATAAATTAAGAGCCATGCTTGGTGCCACATAGAGCATATGTTAAAAATCCCTATGAGTACATTATTTTATGTTCTAAGAAGATTCAATAAGTAGCTTCAAGATAATAACTAAAATTGAAAAACAGATTTTTCCACTCTGACAAAGTCATCTAACTGGAGTGCCTGTCTACTTAAACTGTCTAGAAACAAGGTCATATCTCTTAACATTTTTTATGTGTAAACCCCAGAGTCTTCACAGGACTTACATTTATATTTGCATTACCGTAGTGTCACCTCAAAAAGAGATTGGTCAAAGCACTCAAATAGACTCAATTCTTCATCCAAAACTTACAGGCTTGTAGGATACTACAAAGCAAGAGATTGTAGAGATACATCTAGATAAGCATATGAAAGCACACACAACCAGGCCCACAAAAAGGGAGCACACTTTAATTGTCTTTTCTTCCTAAAAATGGGACAACCAGTTATGTTGCAATGACAAAACACAATTCAGAATCCCAACATAATTTCAACAAACAGTACAGCACAGATATGATATAGGATATTGTAGAGCAAATACTTGCGGATTTAACAAAAGAAACAAGAAAGAAATGCAGGTGCTCGCTCAAAAATTTAATTACATTGAAGTCAGAAAAGTGCTAACTGCTAAGGGGTAGAATAAACAAAATAATCCATATTTATACATTAGCCTCTTCACTGTTTCAAAAACAAATATTTGAAATTTTCTATTGCCTGTCAAAAGAATAAAATTCTACCCATGGGGGGGGGGGGGGGTGGGGGGGGGGGGAAAATAAAAACAGGACTTCAGGGTAAATCAATTCATGATAAATAGATAATGACAAACCTTAAATCTTCGGTGTTATTTCTCTCCATAGCATTGGTTCTCCTAATAGCCTCCTCTGTTACACAGTACAATGCATCATGATGAGAAACATAAATCATAAGCATGAAAATAGACATATGCATCTAGATATATAAAGAATTAGCACAAATTTATGCAAGTGCTTAGATAATTGTGGACATATATTAGTCTGAATGTAATTAAACCCTCAAATTGTATTACCTTCCTCCTTTTGAGATAACTTTCTCTCTGTCAACTGTTGGAGGAAAAAAAAAAAGGAAGTTAGTGGCAAGAATAAAGAAGCAATGTAATGAGTATGCACATGTAAGCAATGTAATGATTATGCACATAGCTCAACCTAAGTTTGTTTCCACGCACAAAGATCCACCCTACCCACTATAAATGTAGGTCTAACAAAGTCCAGGGTACTTTCCATATCAAGGATTAGACCCAGTTCATAATATATGGCCAGAACATACAATACAGCTGCAACACAAAGCACACATATTTGCACAATATCAATAAATTATTTGAAGATATAACTTTTTTTTAGAAGAAATGAACATTTTATTACTCATCAAAATAAAATTACACAGCAGTGGACCAGGAGTCCACTCCAAAGATAATACACAACCATAAGAAAGACATACAACAGTTTCCACTTCCAGATACAAAATCCAATCCCATATGACCCCCAATCCCAACCTATCGAGCATTCTGCACCCTTCCTCTTTCCATCCAAATAACCCAGAAAATGGCAAGCACTCAACACCCCCACATCACTTTGGCTTTCTATCCCATACTAAACATAACATGTCTTTCACACAACAAGGCATGGCATCCTTTTGGTATTACCCAGCTGACCCCAAATTCCCCAAATAAATTAAGCCACATTTTAAAGCCACAGGACATTTAGAATTAACTCGAAGCAAGAATGAAAATCCAAGCAGATTTAGGAAACGAAAACCATTCAGAACCAAATTTGTACCTTTCGTGTCGCAGCTGTGTCCCGCTCCCTTATATTCCGCTCTAATTGCTCCCTCTCTTTTTGATCACGCAATCTTTCTTCTTCTGACTGCATACCATAATAAATAGAGGACATGTTCAAAACTGGTAGAGAAATATAAGGAAAAACCTATAATAGAAAATTGAATATAAACTCGTTCCTACATATCATGCAGTATTACTTAACTTCTTTTTCCAATGAAAACTATGATGGAAATAAGAGCAGCTGAACCTATTGATAAAACATGTAAAAAATTTAAGAAAAGAAAACCTCTGAACCATCCTCTTCATCTGGGGAAGTTTGTCTTTTAACCCGTTTCTCTTTTTCCTGTTGTGCAATCACCTGCAACATTGCACTAAGTTAAAACAACAGTTACCTTGAAACAAAAACAGAATACTATATGTTTAAATAATTAACCTCTTCATCATCATCTTCATCTTCTTGACTCAAGGCCTTCTTCCTGAACCGTTTCTTATGGGAATCTGCTTTCCTAGACTCAGAAATAACCTGGACAGAAGATCTATCAGCATCAGCATCAGCATCATCGTCATCATCATCTGCATCCAAGAGAGCATATGTCTTCTGCTTCCTCACCAACATCGCACCTTCCCTCTCTTGTTTCTGATACACCTGATACGCACAGAAAAGAAGAGTAACAAGCATTAGAGCCATGATTCCATAGATGGATAAAGCTGGGGTATCTATGCATTCATTTAATTTGGGATACGAACTCACATTCAAACCAGATGCTTTACGGGGCACTCTTGAGAAGATTTCTTCAGAAAATGCACTTGTTTCAGTCGATGAGGAAAATCCAAATTCTACAAGCTTGTTCACCACATCAGCTGGTGATGTTGCTTGTTTAGCTGCAAGAAATGTAGCTCATCTTAACTGTGGTTCCATGAGTGAAGTACATAAAAGAAAATTAATGGGTAAGGTAAGGTTTACTGACTTAGTCCAATAATGTACTGAACAACAGTGGGCTGAGAATATCCTAGCAATGACATTAATTTATCAGATACCCATGTCTTCAAATTGCTCTCGCTCCCCATTTTCACTGCATTGAAGTAAAGAGGGTCAAATTTCCCAGCTTGGATGATGAAACAGTTAAGGTGATAGAACCCAAAAGACACAATAACATGAGCCTCACAACAACTGGCTTATTCAGAGAAAAATAATATTTTCCATGCTATTGTTAATCAAAATAAAAAAGATGACATTGAAACCCTAATTATGTAATGGAAATGAGAGAACTCACCTGAGGGATACAAATATTTCTAGGGTTTTGTTTCTCGGGCTGAGAAAGAGATTGGCTCTCAGAGAGAAGGCTGTGAACGTCGCACGTGGGGAATACAGGGCACGTGTGGAGAATGCAGGTAACTGCGCCGTTACTTTCGAGAGCACTCTTACGGCCGGAGTTCGACAATTCGCCGTACGTCGTTCAAAACGACGGTTATGGCGCCCGCCAACACAGATATGATTCAGACGAAGAGAGTGACGATGGTGTGGGCTTTGAGTCGGTCTACAAATTAGAAGGAGAGGGGTGTAAAAATCGAAACTTGACCAAAATATGTAGGACGGGCTTTGGGCCTCAATTTTTATTTACAACTTTGAGCCCAAGCCTGCTTAAAGTCCGATCCGATCCCCGTTTAAAAATTCGGCGTGAAATCTGTCTCAGAAGCACCAAAAAATGGTTAATTACATATATATACCTCAACTATACATTCGGGGGTATTTTTGAGTATTTTGAAAGTTTAACCTTAATCCCTTTTCTATGGCCAAAAAAAACCTTATTCCCTTTTCTCTCTTTATGTATAAAAATATATCAATACATTATTATTCATACTTTGATGCATTACTATGCATTTACAAGAAGACAACAAAATCAGAAAAAAAAAAAATCATTTCAAAAAATTTTGATTGGAATTGGGACATCAAATTTCGACCCAATCTGACCCAAAAATTTACCTCGTTTTTTCACATTTGTTTTGGTCAATTTTTCACACCTCAACTTACATAACGTTATTTTGGTCTAATTTTTTAAAAAATGGTTAATTACATATATATACCTCAACTATACATCACTTATCAGTTGGGTACCTCTGGTTTAAAAACTTTCATTAGGGTACATCAACTTATGTTTTTTGTCAATTGAATACCTCTGTTAGTCTGACCGTTAAAAAGACCGTTAAATGCCTATGTGGCGCTGACGTGGCACACGTGGACCCCACCATTAAATATTAATTTAGCATTTAAAAATATACAAAATTGAAAAAAATTAATCAAAAAATCAAAAAAACCATTAAAATTATACAAAATTGAAAAAAAAAAAAAAAAAAAAGCCAACCCCCACCTAGCACCCTCCCTCCCCTTCCTCCCCCACCCTTTCCCCACCCAGGCCACCTCTCCTCCCCCTCAAACCCAAGCCACCCCCACTTCCCCCGCCCTTCCCCCGCAAACCCAGGCCACCCCCTCCACCTCCCTTGCCCCTCCCCCCCAAACCCAACCCCCCTGGCCCGTCGCACCCCCTTCCCCAAACCCAGTCGCACCCCCTCCACCTTCCCCGCCCCTCCCCCCCAAACCCAGGCCACCCCCCACCTCCCCCGCCCTTCCCCCCCAAACCCAGGCCACCCCCTCCACCTCCCTCGCCCCTCCCCCCCAAACCCAGTCGCACCCACCTCCCCCTCCCTAGGCCTCGTCATCTTCTGAGCTGAGACATCCTTTTGTTGAGGGGTTGCGATGTACAAACAAAAATATGCTAGAGTCTGAACCTTTTGTGAAGATTGATAATTTCATTAAGAAGGAAACTACTCAAGTTTCTAATCATGATGCTAGAAAACTGGGTGAGGACAATGGGGCCTAGGGAGGGGAGGTGGGTGCGACTGGATTTGGGGGAAGGTGGGTGCGACGGGTCGAGGGGCAGGAGGGTGCGATGGGGGTTGGGGCGGTGCTGGGTGAGGGCGACTAGGGCTGGGGAGGGGGGAGGTGGGTGCGACTGGTTGAGGGGGAGGGTTGGGTGACGGGGAAAGGCTGGGTGAGGCTCGGCTAGGTAAGGGGGTGGGGCTGGGGAGGGAGGTGGGTGGGGGCGAAGGGGGCTGGGAAGAAAGGAAGGGGTCCTACTGGGTTTGGGGGGAACGGAGGTTGGAGGGAGGAGGGTGCTACGGGGGCTGGGGTCGGGGCTAGGGGTTAAGAAAGATGTAGGGGGGAGGGTGGCAGTCGGTGAGAGAGGCAACAGTTGGGTGGCTGTGCAGGGGAGGCGGAGAGAGGTGGAGGTGATGCTGGGTTCTGGGCTTCCTTTTTCTTCTTTTTTTTTCTTTTTTTTTTCAATTCAATTATTTAAGTTTTATATATTATATTAATTTAAAGGTTTATTAGTTTTTTATTAATTTTAGTTTAGTGGCTATTTTTAAATGCTAAGTTAATATTTAATGGTGGGGTCCGCGTGTGCCACGTCAGTGCCACGTAGACATTTAACGGTCTTCCTAACGGTCAGACTAACGGAGGTATTCAATTGACAAAAAACATAAGTTGATGTACCCTAATGAAAGTTTTTAAACCAGAGGTACCTAACTGATAAGTGATGTATAGTTGAGGTATATATATATGTAATTAACCCTTAAAAAAATTAGACCAAAATAACGTTATGTAAGTTGAGGTGTGAAAAATTGACCAAAACAAATGTGAAAAAACGAGGTAAATTTTTGGGTCAGATTGGGTCGAAATTTGATGTCCCAATTCCAATCAAAATTTTTTGAAATGATTTTTTTTTTTTCTGATTTTGTTGTCTTCTTGTAAATGCATAGTAATGCATCAAAGTATGAATAATAATGTATTGATACATTTTTATACATAAAGAGAGAAAAGGGAATAAGGTTTTTTTTGGCCATAGAAAAGGGATTAAGGTTAAACTTTCAAAATACTCAAAAATACCCCCGCTTAAAAATAAAAGTTACTAATAAACAATCTAATAAAATAATGGCATATAGGTAAAACAATATTTAACAGATTTTAAAAAATTAAAATAAAAAAACTTTTTGATTTTTGGAAATTTCAAAAGTAACTCCATTTAAAAAAAGCTCACAGTTTATTTTCAAAGGCTTAAAAGGTAGGTAATACCGTAATACACATTTTAAAATAAAAAATAAAAGAAAAAGGGAGACTTCCCACATTTGGGCAATACATGCATACTTATTCTAAGAAAAATAAATACATCAATAATTGGCATGCAATTAAGCAATTTAGTTAAACAAAATTACCACTTGAACTCATATACAAATGATAATGAATGATTAACAAAATTCTCTGGTGAATAGTAATGTATCAATATACAAATGGTAATGCATGAAGGAGTACAACTGATAATGTACCAAAAAATAAATAGTAATGCATCAAGGCATAAATGGTAATACATCGAGTTACGAATAATAATGCATGACAGTACAAATTTCAATGCCTAATGGTACAAAAGGCTTAACAAGTTACAAATAACAATGTATTAAAGTACAAATGGTAATTAGGTAATATATCAAGATACAAATGCATTAGGTACCAATGGTAATGTATAAAGGTAGAAATAGTGATTTCATAAGTGTAGGCATGGTAATGCATAAAGGAACAAATGGTAATTACATAAATATATGAATGGTAATGAATCAAGGTAAAATGGAAAATAAATCAAGATTCACATGGTAATTGATAAAGGTACGAATACTAATGCATCAATGTATGAATAGCCGCAAATCAACGGCTGACACGTGGCGTCTCAGAAATTTGCCGGGCCCTTGTCTTTTTGGGCCACCGCACAGCCCATCAGCCCTAGGCCCTCAGTTAAAGAAAAGGATATATAAAATAAATAAATAAAAAAGACGCGGTTTTTGCCTTTTTGGTCCCAAAAAATAGAAATAGAAATTATAGAAGTCGTTGAAAACGACGAGAGCTTCACCTCCATAGCAGCCTCGGACCTTGACCCCCACCTAAACCTCTCTGCACAACGTTAATCATTTAATCTGTCTCTAAAACTTTGAATCCCAGAGACACAGAATTGCTTTGTGCAGAGAAAACTGCACAACGTTTTCTTCAATTTCTTAGTTTCTTTTTATTTAGATAAAATTATAAGATTAATTTGTTGGTGACAAAATGGGTTGCACTACTAGCAAAAACGCCGAGACAAAGGCGAACAGGACAGCTCGCTGGCGATCCACCGGCATTGTTGGTTTGCGGGACCGCAAATTGAAGGCAATTTCTCTCTCTGTCTCTCTCCCCTATATATATGTGTTTGTGTGTATTGGTTGTATTTATGGGTATGTATGATTTGAATTTTTTTTGTTATTTTTTGGATGTTTGTATTCGAATTAGGGGAAGGGAAATTGGGTATTAAATGTTTGGGAGGAAAGAGGAGGAAGGTGGGTGGAATAAATTGATTGGTTTTGATAAAGTTGGTTCATACTTAATTGGATTGTGTAAATGACTTTTATTTTTTGAACATAAATTTAGACTGATCATCATGCATACATGCATATTAGTTTATGGTTTTCTTAGGGGCCTTTATGAATTGGTGGGTTACGCATATTGTATAGTTGGTGCTTACAAAATTGCAAACAAGAAGTATGAGAAAACTGGATTGCTTTGTGGTGTTGATTGGGATGTTTCAATGTGGTCTCAAGTTTATCTGAAATGGTTTCTCTTTTATTTGACGTATGTGGAATATAGCCTTTCGGTTTAGCAAGTAAAACAGTAATTTGACATTTTGATCTGTACTGTATTTATATAAATGCATGCATAAACCTGTAGTCTATGGTTTATCTATGCTGCAAATTTTTAGACATAAACACAAAGCATCGAAGTTTGGTGGTTTCATTTGTACAAGTTATGAAGCATAAATATTGATGCTATATTTATAAAACTAGGTGACTTCCTAAGAGATGCTTTGCCTCATTATATTGTGTGTGTGTGCATGCGCACATATTCTAGGTATTTACTTATTGATTACTTCTTATGGAACAGACATTTCCAGATGAAGTTCTTGATCTGGACAGATCTGTACGCACTCTTGATTTAACAAACAATAAAATAGGTAATGTGCTTTCTATGCGAGACATATGATTCACCAATTTAGTAATGCAGTTTTATGTGTAAGGCATCTGATTTTCCACCAATTTAACCTTAACAATAGAGATTTTCTCATGGCTTGGTTTCCAAGCTTTCAAATATTTATAAATTTTAAAGAATGAAGCTTAAATACTTGAAAATCTTTTTTACTTTTCTTTTTTTGCATGCAGTTGACATTCCTATGGATATTAGCAAATTAGTAAACCTGCAGCGTGTTGTTAATTTGGCTCGCATTTGAAGATTTACTGGTTCATGGGGGATTTCCATGGTATTCTAGGATGAAGTTAGGAGTCCAAATAGGTGTTGGAAGGTTATTAATTCCTGGTGCGTTTTGGACTTCATTTTGGGCAAGTTTTGAGGTTTTCCTTGTGTATAAAGGAAACTTATTTCCTACTCAAAGTTAACTTTCTTCCTACTTTATCTAGGATTGTAATATAAGGCCTATGGTTATAAATAGGACCTTAGGGGCTTAGAAAAATGAGAGAGAATCAGATTAGAGCGAGCAAGTCCTTAGGATTCTTGGGAGGCACACAATCTAGAATTGGTGAGATCAAGATTAGGTAATTAATCTTGGGTGAGAGATCTAGGGTTTTGGGAAACACTTTGTGAAAGGGTGTACAAGGGATTTGGGGATTGGGTTATGTGATTTAGTCCAATTGTAATCTTAATACTTATTATTCTCATAGTGAAGAACGGAGATCTCTCCCGGGGACGTAGGCAGGAATTTTGCCGAACCTCGTAACAAATCTCGGTGTGATTGTGTGTGCTTGTTGGTTTATATTTTCTGTTTTCTTGGCTGTGTTTGTTATTTATCTTTCATCGAATTATTGCTTGTACGCCGTGACGGTGGGAATTAAGATTTAATTCTCAAACTACATCAACAAGTGGTATCAGAGCCAGGTTTCGTGTTCATCGATCGTGGTTCCGTGTTTATCGATCGAGGGTAGTTTGTCATGGCAGCGGGAAGTAGTGGTGTTTCATCCTTTAAGGTGGAGCAATTTGATGGAAGAGGTAACTTTACTCTATGGCAAAAGAGAGTGAAGGATGTCCTAGTTTCGCAAGGCTTGGCACGCGCCTTGAAGGGAAAGGAAGTAGGAAAACCGGCAAAGATGACAGATGATGACTGGGAAGACTTGGAGTGCAGGTGTGTGAGCACAATTCGGCTTTATATTGCTGATAATATTATCAACAATATAGATGAAGATTCTGCCCCGGAATTGTGGAAGAAACTAGAAAAGCTTTATTTAGCTCAGAAGTCTATGGCCACAAAGTTGAATCTGAAGCGGGACATATATAAGCTGAAGATGGAAGCGGGTGCAAATCTCATGGATCATATGAACGTGTTCAAAGGACTGCTAAATCAACTCGAAAGAGTTGGGGTAAAGATTGAGGAAGAAGATCGAGCCCTCTTACTTCTAACCTCACTTCCTGATACATATGACAACATAGTGGATATCTTCTTGTATGGTAAGGATACACTGAAGATGGAGGAGGTCGAGTCAACTCTCTTGTCTAGTGAAAGGAGAAAGAAAGTTGAGGATAAAGATTCCTTGTTTGTTGCTCATGGTCAAAGAGGAAGGCAAACTACCAAGGGTTCTAGTGATAATAGCAAGGCTAGATCAAAGGGTAGTGGTAAGGGCTGGCAGTGCTACAAGTGCAAAGAGTGGGGACACATAAAGAAGGACTGTCCGACTTGGAATAAGAAGGATGGTCATGGCTCTACAGCGGTAGCAGACTATAATGAATCTGGAGAACTTCTCACAGTCTCTATAGGTAACACTTCTTCTCATGGTGATTGGATATTGGATTCGGGTTCTACTCACCATATATGCTCTAGGAATGAATATTTTGAAAAGTTTCAAGAATCAAAGGGAGGATCTTTCTCTTTGCCTGACGGGTCCAAAGTTGACGTCATGGGGGTTGGAACGGTGAAGATCAAGATGTTCAATGGGGTGGAACATACTTTGGGTGGAGTCGCTTATGTCCCAAAGCTACAAAGGAATTTGATATCCTTGAGTAGGTTGGATTCCAAGGGCTACCTGGTTTAATAGCAGGTGGAGTCATGAAAATTACTCATGGAAGCATGGTCCTAATGAAGGGAGAGAAGTGTGGTGGTTTATATCGTTTGATAGGAACTCAAACCTCGATGGTTGGTTGGAAACAAAATGCACAAGAAATCAAGCGCTTGAGGAAGGTCTCGTTTGCGGGTACAGCAGAGACGGTTGTGACATGTTTCCAAGGTTCAAACGATGGTGAGAAAGGAGATCCTACTGGAGGAGGGGGTGAATCGAGGCCCCTCTTCGGTGCTAACCGGTAATTGGTTACACGATGCAGCTGCACATAGGTATTGGCCGTGCGAATCAAGGGTGGACCATAGTTTCTTGATTCGGGTTATGTGTAGTTGGTACAAGGTCAAGGCCAATGGTATTTGGTGCAAGGTAATTTGCATGATATGCTCGCCAAGGTGGAGATTGTTGTTAATTTGGCTCGCATTTGAAGATTTACTGGTTCATGGGGGATTTCCATGGTATTCTAGGATGAAGTTAGGAGTCCAAATAGGTGTTGGAAGGTTATTAATTCCTGGTGCGTTTTGGACTTCATTTTGGGCAAGTTTTGAGGTTTTCCTTGTGTATAAAGGAAACTTATTTCCTACTCAAAGTTAACTTTCTTCCTACTTTATCTAGGATTGTAATATAAGGCCTATGGTTATAAATAGGACCTTAGGGGCTTAGAAAAATGAGAGAGAATCAGATTAGAGCGAGCAAGTCCTTAGGATTCTTGGGAGGCACACAATCTAGAATTGGTGAGATCAAGATTAGGTAATTAATCTTGGGTGAGAGATCTAGGGTTTTGGGAAACACTTTGTGAAAGGGTGTACAAGGGATTTGGGGATTGGGTTATGTGATTTAGTCCAATTGTAATCTTAATACTTATTATTCTCATAGTGAAGAACGGAGATCTCTCCCGGGGACGTAGGCAGGAATTTTGCCGAACCTCGTAACAAATCTCGGTGTGATTGTGTGTGCTTGTTGGTTTATATTTTCTGTTTTCTTGGCTGTGTTTGTTATTTATCTTTCATCGAATTATTGCTTGTACGCCGTGACGGTGGGAATTAAGATTTAATTCTCAAACTACATCAACACAGCGACTGGTAAGAATTTTGTATTTCACTATTGTACGTATACTGTGGCTCCCTCTCCTAAATTCATGATCCATTTCCTAAATTCATGCTGTACAAGCAATTTGGCATGTATAATATTTGCAGGACTTCAAATTTCATTGTTGTCATTGAGCAGCCAAGGATAAATAGAGAGTGACTGGTTTTTTGTGATGATAATGATGCTCCTCTTTTACTGAGTTAAAGGTCACAATAATCAGTGGAATGTTGTATGAAATTTAGTGTTATTTTTTAAATATTTTTAATGCATTGGTTAGATTACCAGAACCAACATACATGAAAAGAAAAAGTGTTTTCTTTTAATGAGAAATATGAACAGCTAATATATTTGACATAAATTGAATGTTGTCTACATGAGGGATATTTGTTGAATAGTAATGGAAAATTTGTTCTTTCATACGTTGGGATGATCAGTAGACAGTTAAAAATTTGAATTGCTCTTTCAGATTTTAGCTGATAACCTCATTGACCGACTACCAATGAATATGGCGAAACTAGAGTCTCTAAAAGTTATGACACTTGATGGAAATCGAGTTTCTTCCTTTCCTGATGAATGTAATTCTCTTTTCTAAGTAAGATAATGTTATTTAATTTAGGCTTATTCACGCCAATGCCCCCAAAAAGTAACTTCGATTTTCAATTTGCCCCTTGAAACTTCATTCCTCCCACTTTACCCCCCGAACTTTACAAAATATCACATTTCGACAAGTCCGTTACAAGCTCCGTCAAATAAGTTGACGTGGCAGTTTATTGCCCCTTCCACATAAGCGCCACGTAGACTTTTTTGACGGATTCATAGACAGACTTAATGGAATATGGTATTTTGTAAAGTTTGAGGGGCAAAGTGGGAGGAATGAAGTTTCAGGGGGCAAATTGAAAATCGAAGTTACTTTCAGGGGGTATTGACGCGAATAAGCCTTTAATTTTATATCTTTAACTTCATGGTTCTGTCTGCAAATTTCATGGAGTCATTGTTTCTTTCAAAGACTTCATCACAGGTTTCTAACTAACAATATTATGTTTCCTGTGTCTAGTGGGACAGTTGGTGAGACTTGAGCGGTTGTCCATCTCTAGAAATTCCTTACAATATTTGCCTGAGACTATTGGAAGCTTGCGCAATGTAAGTGCTTTGGGCTTTTCAATGTATTTAACTTTTTTCTGTTCCTGTGATTAGGGATTTTATGTCCCCCATATGATTGGGACAATAGCAAGGATGATGGTGATGATTAAAAAAAGTACAAGTCAATGGAAAATGCTTTATGAGAATCTTATTTTCACTTTTAAAATTTTGGAATATGAAACATTTAGCATTTCTTTGAAAACTCCGGATCTAATATGGTTTGTTTAATGCAGTTAGTGCTTTTAAATGTATCGAACAACAAGTTAAAGTCTCTTCCAGAATCAATCGGGAGTTGCTTCTCTCTGGAAGAATTGCAAGCAGATGGTATGTTTAAATCTTTTTCTATTATTTTCCCTATTGATTCCATTTTATAGGTTTTTTTGTGTTCCATTTTTTAGATGCTGAGTTGATTGTTTTGTTTCTGTAATGTGGTTCTATGGTTTTTTTTTTTTTTCTACTTTATATAAGCATATGACTCACAGCTTCTTTTATTCTGGATGCCTCTTCAGATAATTCAATTGAAGATATTCCTGAATCAGTGTGCAACCTTGTCCACTTAAAGTCACTTTGCTTAAACAATAATAATGTGAAGCAGGTATCATTTTTACAGATCACGAATTTCATTTGATTTTCTAAATTACATTTACATCTAAGTTGAGAAGTTAAGAGTATTTATCAGGCTTTTGGTTTCCATGTGCTTTGTCTCCCCAACTCTCCCTACCCATCTTTAAAAGGATGTTCAGTAGACTTTTGGTTTTTAATGCTCCTATTACTTTTGTATCGTTGGCCATGCCTGTGTTGATTTATGACTCTCTTGTTGGACAGATACCTTCTAATCTGTTGAAAGACTGTAAAGCTCTGCAGAATATTTCCCTGCATGGCAACCCTATTTCAATGGATCAGTTTCAGCAGGTATGCCACATTTTCCTGATGTAGTGTTTCACTTTTACCTTTTTTTCCCTAGCAATACTTTTTATGTATATTTGAACATTTACCACCCCCTGATAAAAATCTAGATGGAAGGATTCCAAGAGTTTGAAGCAAGGAGGAAGAAGAAGTTTGACAAACAAATTGACTCAAATGTGATGATCAGTTCCAAAGGCCTTGATGAGGGTGTTGATCATTGAGAGCGTGCCTTGTTGGTGGGTGCTGTAAATTCAGATAAGGTTTTGCTGTAGCTTGGGACGGACGTCATTGTTATTTATCAATCTTGTCACATGCAAAATAAAAAGTATCCAAACTCAGTTTTGTTGCATTGTACATTTGTACTATTTTCTTCAATACTTGTCTGTCATTGGCAAGCTTGTATATGAAAGGGTGGGTGGGAGGAATTGGGTACACATTTGAACTACAAAATGTTACATCTATTGATGAATATAGTGAGAATTGATCCAGTTTCGCGACAGATTTGATTCGACCAAACTGGCAGTTGATATTTGTTCTTAGGCTTATTCATACCATTGCCTTCTGTAAGATACACTTTTTTTTACTTTGTCCCCTGAAACTTAAATCATCTCAGTTTACCACCTGAACTTCGTAAAGTTGTTGCAAAAGACCCTATGCCGTTAACTCTGTCAATTTTTCCGTTAAAAAAGCTGACATGGCACCTATATGGCATGAGTGAGACCCTTTTTGAGTTATGTAAGATCCATGTAGACAAGCAAAATTATAAAAAATTGACATGGATCTTATTATTTTTAGTTTAAAAATTATTTTTTTTGTCCACATGGATTTTACATAACTAAAAAAGGGTCTCACTCATGCCATATAGGTGTCACGTCAGCTATTTTAACGGAAAAATTGACAGAGTTAACGGCATAGGGTCTTTTGCAATAACTTTGTGAAGTTCAAGTGGCAAACTGAGAGGATTTAAGTTTCAGGGGGCAAAGTGAAAAAAAGTGTATCTTACAGGGAGCAATGGTGTAAATAAGCCTTGTTCTTATGTCCACCAGCATTCTTGAATTTAATTTTCCAGCGCTATCCTTGAATCCTTCTTAATTTCTGCCTCATTTGAGGGTAGTGAAGCAAAGATTTCTGGAAAAATATTTCGTCCCCATAATATTTTTTAGTTGGGGTCCGACCCAAATATTTCGGTGGGCAAAAATCAGGATTTGAGACATGATAATTTTTAATGTAAAAAAAAAAAAATTGCGGAATTTGGGATCATAAATCTTGACTTTAAATTCTACATAGATATATATTTTCTAAATTTTCAAGATGATTGGATGCTAAGAAGAGAAAAAGCCACATCTACCACAACTATCACCACCATGGCACCATTGTGATCACAATTACTACCATCTCACTTCCGCCGCCACTTCACTCCCACCACCACCTTGGTGGAACCGTTGTTGCTACCACCACCAATCGCACCATCATCCATCCCTACCTCCACGTATCACTCTGGCCACTATTTTGTTACCACTTTGTAAAAAATTTCTTATTATCACAAATTTCAAGACTTTATATCATATATATTGAAATTTCTTGAATCCAAACTTCTAAACCCAAATGAAAAATATGCAACAAATGTAAAAGGTGCAAGTAAATCAAAACAAAAAGTTCTTGAATGGTAGAAATTGAACCAAAAAAAAAATATTAGAGAATTAAGCCATTCTAAAAACATTATAAATAAACTTGATTGTAATTTTTTTTTGGTTACGTTAAAGAGGAATTGAAGTTTGACTATTCTAATATTAATTCTAATCCTAAATATTTGATCGTGAAATTGTTTATAGGAAAAGATAAAAAGAACAAGAAAGCAGCTATGCTGGCCATGAATGACAAAACACCAAAATCCCGGACCCATATTTTGTAATTAAATGGCAAAGATCCTTTTCTACAAGACAAAAGTTTCATACCATAATGTCTTAATTTCGTGAAAAAGAAAAGATTTGGCCATTTAGGTAATGTATTTTATCCAGATATAAAAAAGAAAAAAGGTAATGTATTTTATCCACCAACAAAATCACATATGCACCGAAAAAAGAAAGAGACAAATCTGATTCCTAGTTGTCCTGGCCACTTTCCTCTAACAATATGCCACGTGTCACTCTCACCCCGGCTGTTATAAAATCCAAATCACCACACCACCCTTCAAATACCTCATTCGTAGTGCTCGTCCAATCCCTTCCTGTAGTAGAAGGGGTATTTTCCGTAATTACAAACAGATACGTGTCTTTTTTTGTTATTTCCGTTCTCGGACAGCCACTTACAAAAAAGGCTAACCCTACTTTGCCCTTCTTCGTCAATCGCAGCCACTTTTCGATCTCAATCAATTTATCGCCCGATTCCATCTTGATCTATCTTCTCAATCCCCAAATTGAGCTTCGATTCGCTCAATTCGTGTTCTCCCCTACCTGTAGATCCCAATTTCATCTTTATCCGTGTCCTCAATCCGATTCTAGGGTTAGGGTTTCAGATAATGTTAGATCTTCGTCTCCGTTCGTAGATCTACGAACCCTTTTTGTGAAATAGCGATTATTTTTGTTTTTCCTTCCGAATTCTTTCGGGGTTTGTAAATTATTTCAAATTCTTTTGGTTCTTTAGGTTTTTGATTTCTGGGTTTTGATCCATTTAGGTTTACTTAATCCATAGATCTATTACCCTTTGAAGTTTTTCTATCACGCAGGTGATGTGTTTGTTTGTTAATTAGGTACAATTTTTGGGATTTCATCGAAAATTGGAGATCTAGGGTTAGGGTTTTCAAGAATTTGGGGCTTTTGTTTATCTGGTTAAATTGGGTTGGGGAAAAGTCGGATTTCTTCGAATAAACACGGTTTTGCCCTTTGATTGCGTGTCAAATAGAGCTTTTATTTTTCAAGTTCAGCGATCTCCTTCATTTCTCGAAGACTATTTTTTGAGGTATAAACCAAGCCCTTATGTTAATTTCTCGAATTATTAGCGTGTGCATCATCAATAAATTATTTAAAAATTAAAATTAAATTTTAATTACTTGCATAATTTCTGGGTATATGGGCACCCCCATTTTTTAGCTAAATGGGGCACCCCCATTTTTTAGCTAAATGGGGCACCCTGAGAATAAGTCATATTTACCAAATTGCCCTCCATTAGTTATGTTTCTCTTTTGCCCTGCACAACACCCTTTAAGAATGTTAAATCATAAAATTGAGTTATAATTCTGAACTGAAAGATAATTATGAATTATAATATTATGTCAGAGATTTAATGGGATCTTAGTAATGTGGTAATGTGGTGTATTGGTGTCATTTGCTGATATAAATGCTAATTCTAGAATGTCTTGCATGTATAGGTCAAAGACTCAAAGAGTAGTTAACAAAAGAGTATATAGATAGTATCAATGTTTTGGGAAATCTATGTCTTACGGGATTTACAACATATTTGAGTGGGTAAGCGTATTGCAGTCTGAGATATCTGTTTATGTTTGCTTTGTTTCATATGAAAGTACTTAATTTAGTTTTATTGCAACTGTTAAAGATGTGTTCATATTTTAGTAGCCCGCTTATTTTCATTGAACCAAAAATGTGTTTACTATTTTTGTTACCTGAGAGATAGACTTGTGCTATTGGTTGAACATTTATTTATGCTCGAATAAATTTATCTGTAAATATGTAGTAAAATTATTTCATATATATGCTTTCTTTTAAATATTGAAACTTGGATGAAAGTTTCCTGATATATTACATCAGAATGCATACATGAATGGTGATTGCGTTATTGTTTATGATGGTATTAAGATGTTCTTAGGCTTTAGTCTATTGCATTTTATTTAAAACATATTTTATCTCTGCCCTGCAGTTTAATATGGTACAGAAACGTCCTCTTGATGATGAGCAAATATTTGTTTCTTTTAAACATCCAAGACAAGTGGGACACAGTAAACAGCTAGTCTCTTTTTCACAATCTGTTTTTCCAGGAGATGTTTCAAAGAAACCGCAGACTTTAGGTGAGGGACTATAGTCTCTTTCAATATATGTGTAATCTCTGGATGAGGAAAAATTTGTTTGTCTGTGTTTGCTCGTGTGTGCATGTGTCTAAATCTATATGTTTCTGAATGCACATGGCCTTTTCTGTCCTAGTTAATTTTGTGAATTCTCTTTTCTTTCTTACTAATTTCCAAGGCATAATTTGCTTCTATTGACTGGACTGAAGAGGTTTGAGTTCTGATAATTTCTTATTGTAACTGATTCTCGAGTGTATATGGACTTTGTACTACGGAAAATATGGTGAATATTTGAATTTAAAAAACAGACAAATGATTCAGACCAAAAATAAAACACGTTAATTGTTTCTGAGTTTTGTTCACATAAAAACAACCTGATCAGCTGGTTTTTCATCTGTGTCTTTTTATTTGAACTCTTGAGAAAAGTTCTAATGTTTGATTGGTAGAAGATGGATTGGCAAAAGGCAATACTGAAGGTGAAGAGAAGCTATCTGGTGACATCTGTACTGACCTTCCAAAAGGTAGACAGGACAATGAAACCAGTGGACCTGGCAGCTTTACCATCTCCTCATGGACCACCAGCAGTACTAGTGAAGAAGATTCTCTGTCAGAGGCACCATTTCATGGATCATTTTTCCCGGAATATTTCAATCCCGAACGTCCAATAAGGACATTGGCTCAGTCCGAGGATATTTATACTTTTCTTTTAGATCACCCTCCTCGAAAGTCTGTTTCCATTGGACCAGAGCATCAAGCTGATGTTCCACCGTGGTGTCTGCAGGAAACTTTAAATATTTCAAGTAATTTAGGTACATCTCAAGCAGTTCCAACCTCTGACCTTGAGGATGCGAAACGACTGATGGGGACCTGTGTTATTCCAATGCCTGATTCTGAAGTATCTACCGACAATGGTTGCATTGTTGGAAGTGGTAGAACTGGTTGCAGCTGTGAAGATGGGGCTTCTGTCAGATGTGTCAGGCAGCACATTTTGGAAGCAAGAGAAAAACTTATAAAGACCATTGGGCCAAAGAGATTTGTGGAGTTAGGATTTTGTGATATGGGAGAGCAAGTTGCACATACATGGAGTGAAGAGGAGGAACAATTATTCCACCAGGTTGTCTTCTCAAATCCAGCATCATTGGGGAAGAATTTCTGGGACAATCTTTCAACCGTCTTCCCCTCCCGAACAAAAAAGGAGATTGTCAGTTACTATTTCAATGTCTTTATGCTTAGGAAAAGGGCTGAGCAGAACAGGTATGACCCACTTAACATTGACAGTGACAATGATGAGTGGCTAGGGAGTAATGGTTATGGTGACAATGAAATTGGAGTGACAGAGGATGAGGACTCAGTTGTTGACTCTCCTGTATGTCAAGATGATCCTGGTTATAAACAAAGTTGGGAAGATGATCTGCAAGAGGATGATGAGGATGTTGTGGATGATACTTGTGATGATCATGCCAGTATAGATTTTTATGGTAATTGTGGTTCCAGTCCCATAGTTCAATTTCAGGATAAGATTGCTTGGGATGAAAAGGGAGATCAAGAAGTCCAAGATGATTCATGCACGTCCTTTGATACAGGGGTTGTTGCTTCCCATGAGAACCAGATGAAGTCTGAAAACGGAGATCATTGGTCGGGTAGTTTCAATGGGTCAAGATACCGAGGTGACCATGAATATGCTTTGGAGCCTTGTGATGCCAAAGTTTGGGATGCTGCGTACATGACTTGCTCTAAAAATGAGGTTGACTTCTTGCCAACTTGTAATATGATTGAAGAGGTTTTTGGAAAAGAGTCTTGGAATTACAAAGCAATGGATGGTAAGTAAGAACTCGAGCTATTGTTGCTT
This sequence comes from Dryas octopetala, assembly GCF_963921425.1. Taxonomy (NCBI): domain Eukaryota; kingdom Viridiplantae; phylum Streptophyta; class Magnoliopsida; order Rosales; family Rosaceae; genus Dryas; species Dryas octopetala. The sequence continues at coordinate 17,175,631 of NC_141374.1, read as the reverse complement.
GTCCTTAGAAACGTGGTTTTGGAAAGCGGCATTGAGCTGTTCATATCCAGTGAACCACCCGAAAATTTTTCCACCGAAAAAATTTTAGGAGAGTTGAGTTTTCCTTGTGTACATTTCATTCGATGGATGATGGAAGCTCGCCGTCCCTGTAACATAGTGTATTAGGAGGTGATTTGTTAGGGTCTCATTTTTATTAGCTAGTGTGGAATTGGAAAATTCCCTTCATACCTTCCTAAAGAGGTCAAGAATTGTATCTTTGTAGGGTTCTCCCCAAGATATACTGATATTGTAAGTGTAACGGTCATCTTTTTAGGAAGATTCCGGGATGTAATTTTGAATTATTTTCTTAATGAAAAATTATTACAGATGATTTTTTGCCTTCATTTTTTATTTTGATCCTCCTAAGTCATATCCCCTGGCCCTGCATATCATCTCCTTCAAGTCCAGCGTGTAATATATACCATTCTCTTTTGTCTGAATATGATTAAAATTTTATACTCTTTTTGCTTTGTCCCATTAAAAAATACTAGCAGACTTTACTAGCAGACTTTAATTATGCAACTTTAGGTATTTAATCAAAAGGGAAAATTTGAAGAAAATGAATCAAACTTAAAAGTCTGAGTGAGAGGATTCCCACTTCAAAAGTATATTTGTTAAGCTCACTAATTCATGAGTTAATTACACTTACACCCCCTGAAGTTTATCGTCTTTTTATATACATTTCCTGGGATTTCAAAAATTACACATACATCCCTTGAGCTTTCAAAACTATTGCATATAACCCCCTACAAGAGAAAAAAAAATAAACAAAAAAAAAATATTTGTATTGAGGTTGTACCTTATATCTTGAGTAATCTTATTAGGTCATTTAACCCTTACCATGTATTTTTACATAATTTTTCATAATTTTTCGTTTCACTATAGGGGGTTATATGCAATAGTTTTGAAACCTCAGGGGATGTATGTGTAATTTTTGAAACTTCAGAGAGTGTATGTGAAAAGACAATAAACCTCAAGGGGTGTAAGTGTAATTAACTCCTAATTCATTTAAGCTTTAAATGAGGCTATTTTGTCAAATCTGTTATATTTTTTTTTTGTTAAAAATTGATTATGTCCCATGCACATATACTGCTTCCACGACCACCACCATAACCACCAGTTCGACAGAACTGAGCCACTGACGACCACCGATTTGGTTGTTCTAAAGCATCAGAATTCAAAAATGGAATTTTTGTGAAATGAGAGAGAAAGGGAGGGAGCACTAGATTTGATTCGAGAATGTAAGGCCTAATATGGCGGGTTGTGTAATTAAGAGTTAATGTTGGTGATAACTGGCGCTATGTCGTTTTACCAAGCATATGGAAACAAAGAGGAAAAGGGAAGGTTTAAGGCTTCAAGCTAAATTACACGGCGTCGTTTAGTTTACCTAACTTTTTTTTTTGGCTGTCGTTTAGTTTACCCAACTTAACTAACTTACACGGCGTCGTTTGCCGTGGTTAAGAAAGAGAGTACTAGATCTCCAGTCAGTCAAAAAGATCGATGACTGCTGAGGTGTGATGGACTGCACTATGGAATATGTAAATCATCAAGCATGAATGTTAAATGTTTTACTTTCTTTCAATACTTATTTGAAAATATGACAACCCTTTAAAGACCAAACTTGTTCATACTTCACACTGATGCTTTATCATTGTAAACCAATGATCACTATGATTCTGTACAAATTGTGGAGTTCAACTTGTACATTGACTTTAACACTACATTTTAGCCTCTTGTTCTATGAAACTAGCCTGTGTGATGTGCCTAACCCATTTCTTTCTTCCTCAAAGTGGTTGTAGTTCTTCCAAAGAATGAGGGTTCATGCAGAACAAAACAAATGATGTCCAACCAAGAAAAATGGTGGATATGATATGAGAATTTACTGCTTATCATCTCCTTCAAATCGCATGTTGGTTTTCTACCACATCATTTTCAACGAAAATTTATCATAAGATTCTTTCATTTTGGAACCAACATGTAATAGATTCAATTATGGAATCATGAATGATCATTGGAATTAGGTTGGTTGAGACTTGGTAATCTGTGATATACAAGGGTAGTTTATGAAGGCTGATTATAAATTTCACTTACTTAGCTTGCATATTGCTTATAAATCAAGAAAGAGGACTATTTCTAAGCAACTGGAAACTCATAACCATCATTTAAATGCAGAGGAATTTTTACCTTTTGAAAATATAGCTAGCAAGTAACAACTATTGGTCCTTTTTTATTAGCAAGACAAGCTAGAACTTAAGGGCGACCCTTCAACTGCAGGTACACTAATCTGTCTACTGGCCCCCGTGAATTAAAGATTGCAACCCTAAAGTTCCAAAACCTGGATGCTGTATTACACACAATTTCCTAGCTAGGACTTTAAGTTAAGCAAGATATGTTTCTGGAAAAAATTATTGTATGAACCCTTTATGTCTGACACGTATGTGCAACTTACCGGTATATGGTGGGACCCATATGCATTTATAATCGGCTTATACAAAAATTTGCTTGTATATGATGGAACCCACGTGTATGTATGACCGGCTCATACAACATTTCCTTAAGGGAAAAATGAAATATGGGTTTTACAGGAAAATGTCTTGAATCCTGATTAGTTCTGCGAGGGACTCCAATTTGTGGAGTGGTTTGCACAATTATGTCAAAAAGTAACAGCAAAGCTATTGTGTCTTATATGAACTAATCTTTGATTCCATCACCCACTTGGCTTTGGATATGGGAATATGCAACTATGCAGTAGACACTGTAGACTCTGTTGCTTAGTGAACTAAAAGCAACACAAATAAACAAGGTTTAAAGACTGATAATAGTCTGATAGTGCCAGGGGCTGCTAACCCCAAATCAAGCCAACCTCTTCCAACCAAAAGACTATAGGTAAGACATGGGTCCCACATGACAATATATTTTTATTTTTATTTTTCAATACACAATTCTCTTTTTTGAAGCCCATTGACTCTTTTGAGTATCCCCTAAGCATTGCTGGTGAGTGCTTGCTCACTAACACATGCATCATTATTACTCATATGAAGAAACACATGCATCTTTATGATTAGACCATATATAAAAGAAGGTAGTAGTGTAGTAGTGGATTTGTAGTTGCTTCATAATACACTCTCTCTCACTCACTCACACACACACAATGTAAGAAAAAGATAAAAGAAAGGAATTTTTGGTATCAAACATATATTGCCACAAAAGTTTTATATAGGGAAAAGTCCCATTGAAGATACTTTTCTGTAGGGCCACTCCATTTTAGTTCATTTCTCACTGAGAAGCTAATGAAGCTGTTACTTGTCACTGACAGCATTCAAGTGAAAATGCCCCAACCGCCAAGACTACTAACTTCTGATTTAATTAAAGCTTAATATGCTTCTAATTCATGCAACTTTTTAATGATTTTTATATTAATCTTTGATCACTGGTAACTGACTAATCAATGAAGCTGTTGTGACATGTTTGCTTCATGCAGTGAAAGATGTAACATGGCTATGATATCCATTACACCTTCAACTAACTTATTTCCTCACTATTACTACATTGTGAATAAAAATAAACTGTGTGGACTGAACAGTAAGATATTTCTTCCATTGAGAATGTTAAATCTTGCATTACAATATATAGAGGCTCTCCACCCATTTATAATTAGTTTGGAATTGAATGTTTTCAATTTCTATATGGTAGTATTTTACATCACTTGAAATATAAGTCGTCCACATGTTAGTATGCCATTGAAATTGTTAATTTGATGGAAAAAAAAAATAGATGATGCTGACGCAAAAGTAGACTTAGAAATAGTAGGATAAGAAGAGGGACAAGAAATTGTCGTTTGGTTGGGAATTAGATAGAGAAATGGTAAGATTCCATAGTCTCATTTATAAATTTCTCTTTTTTCGTTTGGTCTGATTATTTATAAACTTCTATTCATACATCTACTTTGGTTGCTTCTTTTTATCGTATCCATCCATTAATTTGGTTATATTTGGTCATACCCTTTTGGTTTATACATTTTCATTAATTATGGCCTACAATCAAACCCCACACAAGATCAATGGTTCTCATATTTTAACCAAAGTCAAATTTTGACTATTGCATCTTTTTGTATTCTGTCATCTTAAAGGGTATAAAAAGCAGCTAAAATTATCCAACTAACATATATTTCTCAAATTATCTCTGTGGAGTTCATGTTAATAAAATGAACAGTTCAACAACTAGAGAGCTACTGAACATAAACAAGCATTCTATAAGAGCAAAAATCATGGTATGTGGCTACCAAAAATTGCATTCTAATCAATATACAATTCTAGTGAATCTTTCAAGCACATAGCCACAAACAATACCCAGATGTCATGTTTATAGATTAGTAGCTAACTGCTGGGTTGAGACCAAATTTCATAATTAGATCAAAGGTTGATCACGGCAAATTTAATTAGCTATTAAATGTTTAAGTAATAATGCATTATTAAAACTTAAAACCCACTTGAGGCAAAGCACAAGAAGAATATATAGATGATTGGGAGATTGAGATAATATGAGAGATGAGCAGTGGATATATATACACAACAGAACATGAGGGAAAGGCTGAGATGTGTCCAAAAATGAAAGTAACTCAATGTTTCTCCCCATAATGGTTTAAGATTTGGTGTTGGATTGATGGTGAGGTATGGGGATGGAAGCTTGAGAAAAGCATAAAGCCAAAGTGAGCATCTTATCTTAGTCTTATACATTACAAATTTACAAGGCATGGCAGAAAACAAGGAGTGGCCTGTGGCCATTCTTTCATTTGAAGGAGTCTACTAGTCAATTTCAGCATCACTTTTGGAGGGCCATCTCTCTTCACTCTCAAGTGAAGTTTTCTGTGGGCTACCATATATATCTCGCATACACATATACCTAATGTGCACCAATGTTTACACACACACACACACATATATATATATATATATATATTAGATTATAAATTCTTTTATACAGATTTTACTCAATCATATGATTTTGTTACAGCATATATACATATAGACATAGTTTCTTTTGAAAAATCATAGTTTAATCCGAGCTAGAATTTAATGCATATAAGTTAGAGTTGTTAATGAATAATTAATCATTGCATAATTAGGACAAACAGAATAGTGTGCAGTACATTGCTAGGCTTAGATAAATAAGGGGATCGATGCACATGTTCTCAAAGAAAAAAAATTAAAAAAGAATATTATTTCAAAAGGCAAGCATATATGAAATGTCAATTGTCTGCAATCGATTACTTGCATAATTCATAAAATATGACATCTCATGCATCCATTAATAAAAAACAACAAAGAAGAGAAAAGAAATGTAAGTACAGAGGGGTTACAGGCTTACAGCTAAACATTGTACTAAAGAGCCGGCCAAAAGGGCACAAAGGAAGGTAATTTTAAAGTCTTAACTGTGATTAATGGCTGCTAATAAGACATTCAAATTACGATTAGAGCAATGAAGGCCGGCCGCTAGCATTACTCGTTTAGGCATGCTGCTGCCCAATTTTCTGACTTTGTTGTAGGGCTGATGCACCCACAAACCTAGACATGCAGCATGTACTAATTATTGTTTAATTACTTGTATCATGGGGTTGGTAATCCATAAAATAATCAACAAGATACTTTATACTAATTAACTATCAACACTATAGCCCCTAGCTACTCTGTTTCATTAGAACCTTTTCTTTTCTTTAGACTTTTTTTTTTTTTTGGGGCTATTTGACCTATGTATAAGTATATATTTTGTTCAAGTGGTTTGTGAGTAGGACATTCAAATCCACCTAATCAAGATTCACAGATGGGAATCTATATTGGTGAAACAATAAGATTCTACCCCATTCTTTAAAAGTTGGGTTTGCCTTCTTGTAGATAGTGTTGAAAATTGAGTGCTTCCATACATGTATGTAATATCTGGATCGAAATGATTTACTTCCCTGTATTCAGATCTATGTTACATGGCTTTATTTTTATTTTCCCAATTAATTAATGAATTTCCAATAAAGGCTTAATTAATCTGCCAGATTTATATAATTTTATCAGTCCCCCACAAATTTATCACTCCAACTCTTAAATATGTATATATTGTTGGGTAAAAACCCTTCTGGGGTCTAAAGGGATTGTGTATTAGGAGGCTTAATTCCTTAGAAAGTGAGCTATATAAAATTCTTTATTTGTTTTAAAAGACAACTTTCAAAAGCAGAAATTTGATGGCTGCATATATAGAAAATGTGTTGGTGCCAGATATGCCTGTTGTAAGTTACCTGCTCAATTGGCATTATAGAAGGCAAGGAAAATATGGTGAAATTTAATCAGAAATGACCTTATCAGAGAGACCATGGTTACCAAGCTCTTGTGCTTTTTTCATATAAATATTTCAAAGGTTACCAAATAAACATAATTTAGTACTCCACACATGGTAATGTTAATGAATAATGATCATTTTGATCAATTTGGCTTTTGGAGCTAAGTTGGATTTTAATATTTGAAGGGATTTTACTAAATTGTGGAGATAATCAAGAGGCATATAATAATATTGGTGAAGCATCAATACTAATGCTGTATGCATACAAATATTCCAAGAATTAACTGCACTCTTATAATGCAGCTTCATTGTAGGCTACTGTAGCATCTCATGTAGAGTACTGTAGCTTATCCCCAATTGTTCACTTACCAGTAAGAGCAAATTAAAGTTGGCTTTGAAGCTTCTTGGCCAAAAAAACAAGTTGGCTTTGAAGCAATTTACTAAACTACCCTATGATATATGATTATTTTATACCCCAAATGAGTAATGACCAGACTCTCACATAAAACAGTGGCAAGCTGGAATGCTATGCTTTGGTTGAAACTGAAGGAACTGGATATGGAGATTTAACTTGTGGGCTCCACCATGAGAAATCTTGGAAATAAATAAATAAATAAGAAATATATAATAATTTAATGAAAAAAAAAAAGAAGGAGAGATAGTCCAAGAGAATAACGGCCGGAGAGTGGAACCTTTCACTTGGTGTGTGTGTGTGTGTTAGTGAGAGAGAGAGAGAGAGAGAGAGAGAGAGAGAGAGAGTTGAGTGCAAGACAAAGGAAGGAATAGTTAAGGAAGAGGCAGTTAGTTTAAGTAGGTTCCTGAGCCATAGGGATGCTCATCTGGACAAATCTTGGCCATTGGATTTGGGTTGGCGTAGGATCCTCAGTTGAGTACACGTGCTGCTATCTTTCCTCTCCTTTACCTCTCACTTTTATCTTTGCTTCCATGCATGGATTTCTCCTCCAAATATAGTCAAGTTCACAGAGAGAAAGACAGAGAGAGAGAGAGAGAGAAAATAGTGAGGGAGAGAGAAAGAGAAACAAACGCTCGCTCACTCACTCACTTTTAATTTCTCCTCTTTGGCTTGTTCATCGCCATCATTAGCAACGAAGGCAACAGACCACCCCCACCCTCTCTTCAAATTCTATATCTTTTTCTCAATTTTCAACTACCCAACAAGAGCTACTTGTGAATGAGAAAGCTAGCTAGTAAATACTTCACCAGGTCCTCTTTCTTTTCTGCATCAGATCTTTTTCATGCTACACAATTCTGTGAAATCTCAGATTTCTTCTTTCCTGCTTAGTTCAAAAAGCAACAACAGCCTTGATCCGATGCAATTTCCACTCCAAGTTTGAACTTTTCACCTTGATTTTCTGATCTGGGTTGTCTCATTTTTCTTTGGGATCCTCTGTTTCATTAGCATTTGCCTTGTTTCAGTGTAATGATATCAAGAATCTCAGAGTTTTACCCAATTCTGTGATCAGATTTGAAGTCCCATTAGCTTGTCTGATCTGTATTTCCTTTGCTGAATCACAATTCTAAATTTGAGCCATGGAAGAAGATCAAGAATTCAAGCATGTATGCAAGTTCTGCAACAAGAGCTTCCCATGTGGCAGATCCTTGGGAGGTCACATTAGGTCTCACTTGACCAACAATTCTGCTGAAACAGATGAAAAGCTCATGATGATCAGCAGAGTTAAGCTCTCCTCTGACAACAACAATGTTAATGGAAGCAACACCAACGCTACTGAGACGGGTTTCGAAACCGGACCCCAAACCGGTTATGGCCTCAGAGAGAACCCCAAGAAGACTTGGAGGCTTGCAGGTTCAAGTGAGGACACTTCACTTCCTGACAAGCTGTGCAGAGAATGTGGTAAAGGGTTTCAATCTTGGAAAGCTCTGTTTGGTCACATGAAGTGCCACTCAGAAAAAGAAAGAGTTTTTAACAACTTGGAGGAACAAGAAGATTCTTGGACTAGTGCTATCCAGAAGCTAGTCATGGACAGCCAATCGGACAATGAAACTAATACTACTACTGCTCATCCCAATAGGAGAAGAAGATCTAGAAGAAGAACGAGGTACATAGGCACTACTGCTACAACCTCTTCTTCTTTCTCTATTGCTAATAATGTTTCTTCATCTGTTTCTGAGATTGAACAAGAACAAGAAGAGGTTGCTATGTGTTTGATGATGCTTTCAAGGGATGTGGGTCACTGGGGTGGCTTTAAATTTGTTGCTCATGACTCCTCTGATAACAATTCTGGGTTTTCGGATGCTCCATCATCAGTCAGAACAAATCTGAAGGGCAAGATGTCTGTCTGTAAGGGTACTGAGACTTTGAAACTGAAGAAAATCAATAAAGGTACATTGGAGCCTGATTATTTGGATTCTCAAACATTAGAAGGCAGACAATTTGAGTTGTGTGGTTCTGAGTTTTCAAGAAATGGGTCCAGGATGAACAAAGAGGAAGTTTCTGCTGGTGGGTTTTCCAAGAATGATAAAATTAAGAAGAATTTGGTCAAGAAAATTGAGCTAGCTCAAGCTCAATTGGGTTCCCACAACAAGTACAATTCAAGCAAGAGAAAGTTTCAAGATGGTAGTGATCATTTTGAATTGAGGTCAGATTCCCTTAAAACTTTGAGTAGAGCTGATCATCATGTTTTAGGTTCTGAACTCTGCAAGAATCCTCAAAAGAGAAGCAAATTTGAGTGTACTACTTGCAACAAGGTTTTTCGGTCATACCAAGCTCTAGGAGGTCACAGAGCAAGTCACAAAAAGATCAAAGGATGCTTTGCTTCAAAAATTGAAAGCAGTGAGAACACCACTGAAACAGACGTCTCTCCTGACCCAACATCTGACAGTAAGCTCAGCAAGTCTTGCAACAATGACAACCCCATTGAGCATGACATAGCTGCCAGTGCTAGTTATGATGTGAAAGCAGCTGAGAGTACAAAGAGTAAAGGACATGCTTGTCCAATTTGCCTAAAGGTTTTCCCCTCAGGCCAAGCCTTGGGAGGTCACAAAAGATCCCATTTGGTTGGTGGTGGTGGTGGTGGTACTAATTCTGAGACCAAAAACAGCCAAACCATAGTGATTCAGAAACCACCAGCCCCTGAAGTCAGAGACTTTCTTGATCTCAATCTTCCTGCTCCTGTTGAAGAAGAGAGCAGTACCAGCCATGCTGCTGCTGCAGCAGCCTTTAAGCCATGGTGGGTTGGAAGCAGCCATAAACAAGAGGCTCTTGTTTTGTAGGCCTCATCATCATCAGTCATCTCCAACTCATGAGCTTCCTTATTAGTACTCCTGGCCATGGAATCCAATAAAGATTCAAGAGTGTACAGATACATATTTTCTGGACCATATTCATTCATTAATTCTTTACAGATATTTTATAATTTGCTGAGGCATTGCTTTGCTGCTGCTCATTGCCTTCAAGTATGCCTTATCAAATTCCAAGTATCAAATACCATTTCCATTTTTTGTTTGTTATACCATAAATGTCATTTCCTCCAAAAATTCATGCTCATTAATTTTTGTTTCACCTTGAAACTCCAATACTGTAATTGAATTTCATATTTCTCTTATAAAGAATTGTACTTTTATATGGAAAAGTGACCTGTTTTGAGTAACTATTTTACTAATTGCCATCAATGAGAAATGAGTGCGGTGTTGAAATTTTGGGATGGTATGTGAAGTCATGAAAAGATAAAAAGCAATTTTATAATGTACACATAGATGGCATGTGAGCTCAAGGTGGTTGTTTAGTCACCTACCATTAAACATGACAACCCATCTCACTTCTTTCTCAAACTTAGTATGCTAAATGATGCTAATATTGTTCCACGCTAACTACTATGCTCACTAGAAATTAACTCATCCTTAAAAACGAGAGAAATTGGACCACTACATCTACATGCAAGTTTAAGTCAGTTCAGCATGCGAACTTTGCTGGGTCTCAACTCAACTGTAAATTGGGTTATTTTAGGTGGCTAAAGCTATTAAAGTTCAGTGTTTAGTCTGATATACATTGTTAGCCTATTTGTTGACAATTAAAATTTGTAGGTCTAATAATTGTCTTAGTGTGGTATTAAAGCTTCGGTTGCCGGAGATCAAACCTCAAATCCTCATTCTTAAAGTTTTTGCTAGTTTACAAAGTACTAACTACTAAGTGGGGTTGTTGGTAACAGTTTAAGCTTTTATAATCTAGTAATTGTAAAGTGCAAATGAATGATAGATGCATGTAAATTGTGTTTTTAGACCCATCTGTATTTTGTGCAGCATTTAATTTAAGAGCTTTTGTTTGGCAAGAAAATGGGGAAGGTCAAAAGTGGTTGTTTCACTTTCACTTGCTCCACTAGCTGAGTTGGTGCCTTGTTGGTGCTTTGTCGAGCATGAAAAATTATAGGATATAACCAATATATCGTTATGTGGTATAATAAATTCAACGTGTAAGGGTATTATTGAACGATGTATTTATATTAGTAGAGTATAGTATTAATAACATCCACTCATATTATAATACATAAACTGGTTATATCACGTGTTAATATATCAATTATACATAATAATTTCTTATCATGCAGCACACATAATGATACAAAGCTTTGCATATGGTTTATAAGTGACAAAGGATATTTTATATTTTTGTGCTATTAAATTGAAGTTGGAAGATTTGATTTAGTAAGAGAAATACTTTTTTTTTTTGTTGCCAAAGTATACTTTTATCACCTCCATCTCACAAGTCACAAGTTTTCTGTCAAGTCCACGTAAGATTCGGACAAGTTGGGCACCAGTCCACGTGGTAACACTTAATTGTCCGAGCAGTCTTATTATAGATGTGAGAACTAAGTCATATGACTCATATAGTCATATCAGATTATTAAGAGGGCTTTTTCGGATCTAAGCAAGAAAAATGCTTTTGACTTGGTCAAAAATTTGAGTCAATTTTAATACAAAGTCAACTGGGTCTTGGGAAATGTGGGCCAGGCCCAATGGGATTATTTGATATCTCATGCAAAATGGAAAATGATTTCTCTTTTTTTTGGTCAATAAGGGGACTGAAATTACATTATTATGTCTGTGAAAATATTTAGTAATTTTTCTCTCTATTATTAAAACCTAAGCTCAAATTATTTTTTGGGAGACTTAGAGTTCAGTATATTTTATGAGTCTTTTTTAGATTAATACAGATAGTGATTTAAGGTTTTTAATTAAGTCCTTTTATTTTTCTTCTTTGACGGTTTTATGTTAGGTTTTAACTCCAAAATTTTGGGCCCCGCCTAAAATTTTGGAGTTAAAACCTAACATGTAGTCTCTATAAAGCCTACTCTACACCCTATGAGGGGAAATATCATTCGAATCGGAGAAGAACTTTATTATGAATTAAAAAAATTTTCTTATAAATTATTATGAATTAAAAGTATTTTTTATAAATTTTAAAACACCTCTAGTCTCCATCTAAAAAAATTATTTTTCTAAAGGACCTAAGCCTAATTATATATTTTTTTTTCCATTATGTTGGGTTGTTAGCTGTTGTGGAAAAAGAGTTTTTTTGAAAATTAACCCTTTTTTTATTTATTTTATTTTATGAATATAAAAGTAGATTATTCTAAAATCTATTTTACAACTCTTGATGATAAACAAACCTACATAAAAAGTTACAATGATAAATAGATATGCTTTGTACAAATAAAATCTACGTTATATTTTTTCCGTGTTTTTTATGCCGAGCGCTCTGTGTGTTTTTTTTTAACTGGGCAAATTGTCACTGTCGCACAGTGCAATTAGTAACAGTATAACACGAGTGTTGTATGCAATTCAAATAGTTACAGTGGCAATCATTGTCATTGTCAAACAATGGCAATTGTTGAGCACTTGGTGGATAGTACCGAGTGTTCGGTGAAAGTGCTGAGCGTTCAGCTCATTAAAGTGGACCGGTATCAAGTAGTACTCAAACTATATTGAATAATGCTTAAGAAGGATCCGAGAATGAAGATCTAGTATTGTTCAACGGTTATATTATCAAAACTTTAGAAAAAAATAGATTAAGGCCTCGTTTGATGTATATGATAAGATTGGATAGAATAAATAACTAAATTCATGTGTATTCAAGAAAGAAGTTTGTAATTTGAAAGAATAAAATGTATTAAGATGGACTAATCATAAAGTGAGACTTATCCCTTCTAATTTCCCAAAAAATGGTGGGATTCAATAATACATATTCTTCTCATACATATTCTTTCAATCTTCTTTACTCAAGTTAGAAGACACCCTTCATTCAAGTTAGAAGACATCATTTATATTCTTACTTAAATACCCATTAATTTAGCTATTTGACTAGTTTTTATAATTTCCCGTTGAAAAATAACGTCCCTTACTTCACTACCGGCCTCAATCCAAGCCCAATTGTATGTCTCACGCAACTTTGATCCCGGGTCTAGCCCAGATTCGTAGGCCCAACCCATAATTTCCTAAGCATGAGACCAACTTTCCAATTCTTCATCTTCGCCATGGAAACGCTTCTTCCCATCAATCTCTGAACACCCACAAAACTCTAACACCAATTCCAATTTTCTTCAAATTCACACCCCCAAATGTTCAATCCTTCACAATATCCTACCAATTTTACCTATCAAATTCCTTATCAATCCAACACCATAAACCCTAACAATAACTCATTTTGGTCTTTTCCTCAACCAGTGCTTCCCTCTGTGGTGGCCTCGGATCTATCCCCTCACCCACCTGGAACCGACCCATACGCCCATTCAGGCTCATACCCATTGACCCATGTTGGATTCCAAGGTCAAGCTCCATTTGGTGAAGACCCATATGCTGGTTCTCAGAGTTGGGTTGTCAAACAAGCTGAACCCACTGGTTATGAAGCTGTAAGTGTTTTTATTCAAACCAAGTTTCGTTTATTGGTGCATATGAAACTTGGGTTCTCTTAGTTTGTTGTAATGTAGTTGTAACATAAGTGTTTGATGGAAACTTTGATTTGTGATCGTATGATGTTGGTTTTAATTGTGTTTATGGATGGCATTTAAAGGTTATAGCTTGAATTTTATATTCTGTGGTATTTGAATGGGGTTGTGTTATGTTCGAGTATAAAATTGAAAACAATATACAGTATACATAGATGCGCACTTTGTTTTTGAAAACATTTTTTTTTGTGGTTTGCAGTCTATCAAATCTCTGAATGAGAGTTTGTTAGTGCCCACAACCTCAAATTCTTTATGGAATAGCAATTGGACAAATCAACCTTTGGCAAATAATGCTACAAAGAGCATTCCACAACAAACCAAGGTTATCCAGTTCATGAAGTGTGATGTCTGTAATGTCAATTGTAATAGCAAAGAAATTTATGATGGACACATATTGGGAAAGAAACACCAGAGAAAATTGAGAATGCAAAATAATCCCACTGCTGCTGCAGCGTTTCCAGAAACCTCCAATGCTACAAACAATATCAGTCTGCCAAGCCAAACAAGCAGTGTAGGTGGGCAAGTGATATTTGGGAGTTCAGGTGTGGGGTTGGAAACAAAGAGACGAAAGATTTTGAATAGCGGTGCAGCGGTTGATTCTGTGAGGTTTTGCACAATATGCAAGGTTGCTTGCAATAGCCAAGAAGTTTACGATAAGCATCTATTTGGGAAAAGGCACAAGGCTCAGGTGAATAAAAACAATTTATCTAGCTTTCCTTTTAAGATTCTGCTGACCTTTCTACCAACTGCCACATCTTTTCATGGTGGTATGCATTTGCATCATTTGGTTTGTCTTCTGTCACCTATGATTGGGTATATGTGTATATGAAATTAAAGCATCTTAGATAGTTTTGTGGTAAAAGTCTTCTTTGTATCATATTTTGAACATTTTGTCTAGCTCTGCTCTTGACATTTGACTGCTAGCCTAAGTGTTTAACGGATATGTTGATGTTATGTATCATACCAATTAGATTAATCAAATATGTGCCCTAAAGTCTTATTTTGTCATTATTAATATTTCTTGTTTATTATATTTTTTACTCATTACTACTAGTATATCCATTTACTATGTAGGCTACCTTAATGGCTCTAGATGTTGGGCAATATTTTGCTGCAGTCCGATCTCAATTTAATGGAATTTGGAAGAAAGACCCAAATAAAACCAAGTTTGTTCAATCTGTGTGGTGTGAAGTTTGCAAAATCAATTGTAACAGCAATGATGCCTACATCAAACACCTAGCTGGAAAGAAACATCAGAAGAACTTGGAGCAATTGGGAAAGTTGAAGAACGATTGCAGTGCCCCAATCCCAAATGTGCCATCATCTTCTGCAACAAATGCAATAATCGGACCAATGGAAAACCCAGGAGCCAAGTCATTGAAGGCTTCCCAGTCACAGTATCCGGAGGAGGGATTGGAGACAAAGAAGCGAAAGGTTATATCAGGAGGAGCAGCTGCTGGTGCGGTTAGAACGTGCACTGTATGCAATGTGGTGTGCAATAGCCAGACAGTTTTCAGTTCTCATCTTGCTGGCCAGAAGCATGCTGCCATGGTGAAGAAACAAGCAGAAGCCGGAATGGCAATCACGGGTCCTCAACTGGTTACTGCTTCCTGAAACCTGAATTCTGCTGAAAAACTTCCTATGGTCAAACTTTTTTCTGGGATTCTTCAATCCTACACATGTGCTGTGTGGGATTTCCAATACCCTCCCTTAGTATAATGTTTCAGACCATATATGTAGGTTTAGCATCTTCTTGAAGTGAAGTTGCATGCTGTAGAACGAGCCATCTCTCTGGTCTATGCAGATATGCTAGCTATTTATTTTCAATGTATGAAATTTCACATATCCAGTCTAAATTGGTGTGGGACTTTTTCGTATAATAGAACGCCCTTTCATAAGAAAATATCAACAATGATAACCACGCTAATTGGTCTATTGGTTTAATGGTATTTTTCCGATTATGATCAATTACCTTGATCCATTGCATCTAACAACTTTCATCAATCACCTCACTCGAATATTCATAATATTTATATATCTCATTTTAGCATGCATCATTTATTTATACTAGCATGCCAAGATACTACCCTTTCGGCATGCATTCCGCACATGTTAATTGACATTTATATTGTGTTTTTTTTTTTTCTTTTTATATTTTTTTATTGTTTAATAAATTCTCATCACTCTCTCCATGTTTTAAGGTAGTATGGTGTTTTTTATTTTTTGAATTTTATTTTAATGGTTGTATTTTACAACTATATTCATTTATTAGGTTATTTTAATGTCAATGTTTTGTTGAATGAAGGGTATTTAAGGCAATTATATTTTTTGTGAAGTCTGTAACACCAAACTTTTCTCATGATTTTATAATAGTAAATATAATATTAATACCCAAGGAGGAAATAAGAATGCTTCTTCTACCTTCTCCTTCGACATTTTCTTTTATTGTTCTTATTATGTAGAGTAGTTTTATGATCGAAAATGTTCATTTTTTAGATCACAATTGAAAAATCATTTATGCAAAAAATTAACCAAATTATAAATCATTTGATCAGTAATTGCTATAAAATAAACAAGCGATGAATTTAACTGTTATTAAAATCGTTTGTTTATTTAATCATAGTTACATAATCAAATAATTTTAGATTTGGTTAATTTTTTGTAGGGATGATATTTGAAGGGTGATTAAAAAAATAAACGGTTCTAATTATAAGACTACATTGTGGAATGAGAATATCGGATGATAAATCATAAAGTAAAAGAATAAAGTATGTAACATTTCCATACCCATGATCTTATGCGTTGAGTGACATATGATAAAAAAGGTTTTCATGTAAAATTGTTGATTCTTTTCTTGAAAAAAAAAAAAAAAATTCTTTTAGAAGTACACTGTTCATGAAACTAATTATTAATTAATAGAGCTCGTGTCCGCTTGTTGACCCGACCCGAACATTTGCCAACTAGCTGAGCTGGCCTAGCTCCCCCTAAACTACTCCGTCGGACTCGGACCCACTCAAAACGAAATTGAGTTGGCCATTCTTAAACCCAAAGTCCATCATTTTACAAAAAAATAAACGGTTTCAAAATTCGAACTTTCGAAGTGTTTCCAATCAAACTTCTCAAAATCCAAACTGAAACTCTGATTCATTTCCCTCCACACTCCTCAGGTAAGAAAGCTTCTAACTTTTCTCTCTCGCTGTTCAGTTTCGGATATTTTGATGGGTTTGGAATAACATATCCTTAAAAGCTCTCACATTTATCATATACTGATCAGCGTTTCATTGCAGCATCAAATGGGTGTAAGCCTATTTTCTCTGCTTAAAATTTGTTAAATTATTTTTTTAATTTTTTTCATTCAGAAAGGTGCAATACCCATTATTCTGATCACGAAGTTCGTTTAAGTTATGAAGTTTTTTTATTCCATATCGTAATCTGATTTTTTAATAACAAATTCAATTTCCGTTTTTCAGTTAATGCAATGCCATTTTGTCTCTTTTTTTTTTTTTTTATTTACCCCACAAATAAAAATCATTGCTTTTTGCTCACCTCATTGGAAATTTTGACAATTTAAATTTCAGCCGCAGCGAATAATTCTTGAATGACCTTTATAAGCTATTCCACCTTGAGTTTTTCTAAAAAGTTTCATCAATATTTTATGCCAACATATTCATATTATTATTATTTTTTAGTTATTGGCATGATTATGCAGCCCATTTGCTTGAATTACAACATAGCACATTTTTGGCGTAGATAATTTTTATGATGGTATTGATGTTTGTTTTATGAATACAAGTTTGTTGGCCATTTGGGCATTTGTATAGGTTATTTATTGCACAAATGTCAAGCAGAAGCAGCAGGAGTGATAGTGACAGCTCAATTGATGTTAAGGAACTCCTACAGATTGGGACAAGATGCAGAGAGGTATGGTGCCCCTCACCTTCTTTGGACTTGTGTGGAATGAAAGAAAGAGGAGTTACTTGGATTTTTTTGTAAAACAAACTAAATTATGAAGTGCTGTACCTAAGAATTTATGGTGAAATATATTGCAACAAGCAGCTTGAGATAGTAATTGTTGCAACTTGACCGAGACACTCCCTTTCATTGTATTAGTTGGGGTCTTGGTTTGTTCAGTATTACTGCTCGAGAGAAGAATACGTTTTAGTTGCATGTTTTTAAAACTGATGGCTACTTGATATCTTTTATACTGTCCTATAGAGTTTCGGTTTAATAGTGTCTTTTTTAGTCAATTTATTTGACTTGCTCCTGCCATCTTGTTACCCTGTTGAAGTTGATAAGTTTCAGTTGCATGTTTTTAAAACTAAAGGCTACTTGATATCTTTCTTACTCCCTACAGAATTTTGGTTTAATTGTGGCTTTTTTAGTCAATTTATTTGACTTGCTTCTGCCATCTTCTTACCCTGTTGAAGTTGTTAAATTTCATGCTTATTACTGCCTTATTATATGTTAATTTTTTTTATGCAGCTAAAGAAAGAAAAAGACATGTTGAAAGAATCACAATCCGAAAACTTTGGGCTACTAAGGGTAATATTTATGTCCTAGATATGTTTTATTTTCATACAGTGTAATGCATTTGTCTGCTAGATGTTAACAGGGCCACCAGTACCTCCCTCACTCACCTGTAGAGTTTCTCATCCAAATTATTGACCTATTTATAGTATGGGTAAGTTTAAACTGTCCACAGTGATGAAGTTTGTAGAGTTTAGATCCACTGTTTGTAGAAGCTTAGGTCCAGTGTTTGTGTGTTGAGAGAAAGTGAAGCGTGTGGGTGTAGTTAGGTTAGTCTGTGGGGGTGTGAAGTACTCATGTGTGAGTCTGTGTCTTGGGTTTTTGTACTGCATTGTTGTTCTTGTGTGAGTGGCTAAGTTTGTCTAGGCCTTTCTTAAGTGTATAGCGCTTACACCATTGTAGAATCCAACATTCAGTTCCTTTATTTTATCACCACATGCATGTTTTTCTCAACAGTACATCAATTATTAAAATAGTGAAATAAGAAAATAAGAAAATAAGAAAATAATCAAATAATATAACAAAATGACAGGCTGGTAGTTTCGATATTTTTATCCACTTCCACTGATGTTAAATATTGAGAAAAACTCATGCAAACAATATCATTGAAGCCTGAAGAAATTATTTTCTCCTGCAAAGTATCTGATTACAGATTTGGCTCATTCAGAGATTAGAAGTACATGTGAAGTCATTATCAGAAGCCCACACAGAAGACAAGAAACACATTCAAATGTTAGAGAAAGAACTCAAGAACTGTTCTCAAGAAATAGGTAGTTGTTTATCTATTTTGCCATTCCTTTATTGTTGTTGGTTACATAAAGAGGTTGTCATTGAACTTAACCCATCAAAACATTTCTCACAGATTACCTGCAGGATCAACTAAATGCAAGGAACACAGAAGTGAACCTCCTGGAAGAGCATGTACATAGCCTTGAGTTGAAATTAGCAGACATGGAAAATTTACAAGAGATGGTTGATAGTTTAAGGGATGAACTGAAGAAGTCCCATTCAGAGCGCTTGTTCTTATTGCAGGAACTAGAAAGCAAAGAAACAGAGTTACAGAATTCAACTTTGTGCATAGAAAAACTAGAGGAGTCAATTTCATCCATGTCATTAGAGTCTCAGTGTGAAATAGAGAGTATGAAGCTTGATATATTGGCTTCAGAGCAGAGTTTCCTTGAAGCTAAGAAAATACAGGAAGAAGCTGTTCTAGAAAAAACTAGGATGAATGGGTTGATTCACGAGCTTCAGGTTCAATGTCAGGATGCACATAAAATTACTGAATGTTTAGACATGGAAAATAAGGAACTTAGGGAGAAGCTTGATACATCTGAGAGAAATACTAGGATATTTTGTCAGCAGGTTGAAAAATGGCTGGAAGAGAACAGATTTCGACTTGACTCAGAGTCTTTGTTGAGTGAACTTGAGGGAAAGCTCACTTTGTCAAAAGAAATGAGGTATGCTACTACTTACAATTACTTTGTTCTTTACTGATTAAATAACATTTCTAGTAATGTTTTGATGATATTTCTGAAGCTGTTGTGGAGAAGTCTTGGGCCCACTCCTTCCCAAATTGGCAATAGTACTGACACCAGATGCGGATTTAATAATGAAGATGGAGAAAATGTCACATCAGATACATGAGTATGAACTTCTTGTGAAGCAACTAAAGGTTTGAACACCATAATTGATACTTGCTTTTGACAGCGTTTGATAAAATATCTGTGTGAACAATCTCAGAAACAATTTTTCCGACTATGGTTAATATATCAAGGTTTTAAGTGAGAGTGCAGTCAGTAGTTTATCATCCTTTCAGAGTTTTGAGGCTTTGTAAGTTGATTCTAACTGCTAGATGTTACATTACTTATGGTTGTTAGGAAGAACTGAGGGAAGAAAAGTTGAAGGCAAAAGAAGAAGCAGAAGATCTAGCTCAAGAAATGGCAGAGCTTAGATACCAAATGACAGGTTTGCTTGAAGAAGAGTGTAAGCGCCGTGCTTACATTGAACAAGCATCTTTACAGAGAATTGCTGAGCTAGAAGCACAGGTATTGATGCTTAAATTTCAATTTTCTGTTACCCTCTCACAGTTAATTTCTGAAATGTATAATCTTGTTTATGTGGCAAGGTTCAAAAAGAACGAATAAAATCTTTGGCTGCTCTCCCGGCATCTCAATGAAGCATAGTGGTTGGTGGTAACAACAGTTGTGAGATTTAATTAATAGAGTTTTGTAAAGGTTTGTCTTAATCACCCTTAATCATGACTGTAATTGTTCCTCAAAAAAATTAATGAGCTGACAGTTGTGGCTCCTTAAAATATGTGCAGGGGGATATGTGACAATTCCAGATTTGAAAGATTTGGTGAAAGCTCCAACTTATAACGTTAACTGATTTTCATGCCTAGTTTTCTTTGGTCAGAAATACAGAACAAATCGGGGAAGAAAAACTGACACAAACAAGAACATAAAGCATATCAGACTCCCAATGAAACGCAACTGAGATGAATACACTGCTATGGGAAACCCATTTTTGTCAAGAATCCACAACAGGGTAGATGGGGGTGCTTGCACCAAATCCAGTGGGAATTCCGCCTAGCATTGGAACCTCAGGGAACACTACAAAGTCTACAATGCCTTGTTAAAGTTACACCAAAGCGACACAATGTATAAGTTATAACCATTATTTCCAATCAAAATAAATCTCGGTTTTGATGAATTGCAACAGTGATTCAATTATAGGCTTGCAAATTTGCAGACAGCTACATGTAGAATCACTGTAAACCTTGTAAGCTTACACACGTATTGTGAATTTGTGACATTGTGTGGTAAATCTTATGAAGCTGATTTTACAATTATGGCTACACCCTGAAGTACACTAAGCATTACACTCATCTTTATTGTGATATGAGAAAAACTCGTGTGGGACGGCATTAATGTGCCCACCTCTGGTAGCGTTGGACTCAAAATTTCTTAGCAGTGGACAAACATTGAGTCCCTCCTGGTTAAGAACAAAAATCTTACCAGTCAAGAACTTGTAGATATTTGGCATTTGATCTTCCACGAAGTTGCTTCCTAAAGACTTGGAGTTCTGATTTCAAAGAGGACAACGTTTTGAAAATGACTTTGACGTAGCCTTGCATGACTAATTTGGTGAAGACCTTTGCCCTTGATTTAGCGCAAGTGCTTCAACATGTACCACTATGCATAACAAAGTCTACAAGTAACCTGTCTTGGAACCCTCTTAGATTAGTACGTTACTGGGTACTAATGTATATGTGGTGGCATGAGTAGCTGCTTGTCTAATCTCCATATCATCTGTTTGGTTGCTGGAAAAATGGAGGAAAACAGACTTTGGATTCTTGTGTTTGTATTGTTGGGATGGTTAAGTAATGAAGGTCATGCCAACCGAGTCAAATGGCTTTAATTCCTATGGGATGCGCAAATGATGGACGTTTGTTCTAGAATGTGGTGGATTCGGATAAAATATGATAGATGCTATTTTTTTGGGTTTGCTTTTGTCCTTTTGATCTATTTTTAAATCCCTTTTGTCAACAGCCTTCATATCACCCTTTCTGTTTTATCTCACTTTATTATTTATTTTAGACGAGTTAATTACATTTACACCCCTGAAGTTTATCGTCTTTTCACATACACCCCCTGAGATTTCAATAATTACACATACACCCCCTGAGGTTTCAAAACTGTTGCATATAACCCCCTATAGTGAGACAAAAAATGATGAGAAATTATGCAAAAATGCATACTAAGGGATAAAATGACCTAATAAGATTACTCAAGGTGTAAGGTTCAACCTCAATACAAATATTTTCTTTTTTGTTTATTTATTTTTTTCTCTTGTAGGGGGTTATATGCAATAGTTTTGAAACCTCAGGGGGTGTATGTGTAATTATTAAAATCCCAGGGGGTGTATGTGAAAAGACGATAAACCTCAGGGGGTGTAAGTTAATTAACTCCTATTTTAGACTCTTCTCATCTATATGATTAAGAGAACACTTATCATACAAGAAATATAGTTTTAATAACAAATTTAAAACTAAGATTACTATTGTAATTATACATTTCTTTTCGTTTTTTGGCCATGGTAATTATACATTTCTTAGGTCTTACTTAAACTTGTCTACACTGTTATCACATCACACATGCTGCACATGCATCATATGTATGATCCATATAATATGAAATAAGGAAAAATATTAAATGTCTCT
This sequence comes from Dryas octopetala, assembly GCF_963921425.1. NCBI lineage: Eukaryota > Viridiplantae > Streptophyta > Magnoliopsida > Rosales > Rosaceae > Dryas > Dryas octopetala. Next base: position 17,153,539 of record NC_141374.1, on the reverse strand, counting down.
TGAAACTTTATTGATATAATTCTTTACAAAATGCTCTAAAGCTAGGGTGTGTTTGGTAACGTTTTACAAAACGGTTTTTCATTTTACAAATTCAAAAAATGACAAAAATACGTTTGGTTGCCGTATTGAGAAAACAATTTTTGAAAAACACAAAATAGAATTTCTAGTTTACAGTGTAAATTCAGAAAATGACAAAATGATGTTTTCAGTTAATTTAGAAAATATAGATAACACAAATACAAATAAAAAAAAAATTACAACTGAAAAAAAAAAAGAAAAAAAAAGTGATCTGCATCTCCTCCCCACCTAGCCAGACCCACCTCCGGCGGCAGCCCTCCCCCCCGCCGCTACCCACCTCACCCATCTCTCTTCATCTCTCCTCTATTTCTCTATTTTTTTTTCTCTCTCTCTCTTCCCATCTCTCAAAATATATACTTTGTAATCCCTCTATAGTTTCCAATTCCCGCTTCAATAAACGGATCAAGACTTTCCGTAACATCCATGGCAGGAAGCTCACGAACCTTAACAACTTTTACATAGAGAAAATACATATGTTTAACTAGATCATAGGTGCAGACAGTGTTGTCTCCATTAATAATACGGCCACCAACAACTCTTCCACCTCCAAAGTAGTCGCGCCGGCCGAGGTGGGTTGGGTTTTATAAAACTTCTCTTCTTTTTAATTATATATTTTATGAAATTGATTAATAATAATTTATAATTAATATCTTTTGTGAATATAATTATTTGGTTGTAATAATTGGTTAATATCAAATGTGTTTTCATTATTTTTCTTTTATATAATTGTTTTTCAATTATGCTACCAGACGCCTTCTCATATTTTGAGAATGCAAAATTTAATTTGTCATTTTCATCTTATAATACAGTTTTTAAAAAATTGTTCTGTAAAACGTTACCAGACGGGCCTTATTGATTGGTAAAACGAATCTCAATTTTTTTTTTTTTCAACATGATCTCATAATTTAAAGTTAGCATCGTATTATCTTATTAACTGGTTAATTCTAAAAAGTTATTAAAATTAACTCTTTAATAAAAAAGATGCAAATGTTATAATTTTCTCATTTTAAAGAAGATTATTCAATTGCATTAAACTGATGCCGTCATATCAGCATCTATGAGTGAGGAAAGCAATAGGTGGTCCCTTAATTATAGTTATAATAAATATTGAGTCGATGTTATTTCCATTAACCAAATTTCTTCTTAGATATTTGACGCCATTGTACAAAGAACTGGTCCAAATTGATCCCCTTGGCAAAACAACAAAGACGTGGGCTCTATCAAGAATAATTTGATCTATTCAACTTCAACCATACTTAATTAAAATAAATTTAAAATTAACTATAAAATGAAACAAAGGATAAAGAGAAAATAGTATTAATAAACCCCAAAAAAAAAAAAAAAAAAGCAACAACAAAAGGATAAAACACGGCGGTTTCTTTGTTGAAATATCTTATTAGCCGTATTTGAAATTTACAACTTGGCAAATCAACCAAATCATCAGCAATTGCAGTTTCTCACCAGTTTCCACTACCCATTCTCAAGACTTGGTTTGGTTAGTAACACCGTGTTTTTCCATTTGCCAAGTCTTCCTTTGAATACTGTACAGCATCAGCCTCCCTCTTTCCCTCTCTTTAAAACTCTCCCTCTCTCCTCTCCCTCTGTGAAAAAGATCTGGCTTTTCCTGCGAAGCCTCTAACTTTTCCCTCTAACAAGGTTTTTCTCCACAGTTGATTCAATTTCTCAGGTACCCAAATCCTGTTAATCCTTTTCTTTTAATTGTTTTTCTTGGATTCTGTCTCTGCGTTTTGATTATTATCTATTTTTCCACTTGGGTTTTCTCTAACTTCTCATGTTTTGTTCTTTTTCTTCTTGTTATCCAACGGTCAACTTCACTTACTATTTTCTTTGCATCTTCTTGTATTTCGGGCTGTGCAAACAAGACCCAATTTGTTTTTTATTGTTTGATCCTCTCATAAACTTGGTTTTGGACTGATGTCAAGTGCCCATTTGTAGAAATCTCGAGATGGGTTTTTTATTTTCTTTATTCATCTCCTCTGTTTGGTGGATGAGAAAATGGAGGAAAAGAAGAAGGAAAGGGCAATTTGGATTCTTTTGTTTGTTTAGTTGGGGTTGTTAAGTAATGGAGAAGGTCAAGTCAACCAAGTCAAATGGTTTTGTTTTCTGGGATACCCAAATAATGAATAGTTGTTCTAAAGTATGATTCTTTTCCTTGCATTTTCTTAGCAACAAACTGAGCAAATGGGTTTGTTGTGTGTTAAGTTGTGGTTAAATATGACACTATTATTCTTGGTTTGCTTTTATCTCTTTTAAGAGTTTTTCTTTGTCAAAAGTTCTCATAATACCGCCTGGTTGCACGAATCAGGGTACCCTTTTAGGAATTGAGACAACCTTTATTCATCTCTTTCCTATACTACCCAGCTTTCGTTTTGTCTTCAAGGTTTTAAACAATTTTGCTAAATTGGCCCTTCTGTGTCTGAGCATTGATGTTCTTTCATACTTCCGACAAAGTCTCACATATTGTTCTTATTTGTTTTTCCAGGATTGCTGTTGATCGCTGTACAGATTTTTAAAGTACCATTTTTCAAGATCTTATACCCCATTGACGGCCTAACTAAACTGTACCTATTTGCCCGTCCTAAAAATGTTTGGTTCAAAGAAGTCTCCTTTAAAGGTTGCTAAACATAACTCAGTGGACCATGCATATCCTGCTTCCACTGGCTCAAACCCTTTGAAACCTGCACTAGTTGGACAGAATGTGAGCACTAATCCTTTTGATGATGATCAAGGAGAAAAGAACTTTGCTTCGTATTCACACAAGACTAATTTGACAGAGAGAAACAAGTACAAGAATGATTTCCATGAGTCAGGAGGAGTAGAGAACCAATCAGTGCAAGAGTTAGAGAACTATGCAGTGTACAAGGCTGAGGAGACTACAAAAGCAGTCAATGGCTGCCTGAAGATTGCTGAAGAAATAAGAGAGGATGCTACCAAGACTTTGGTCACATTGCATCAGCAGGGCGAGCAAATCACTAGGACCCACATGGTTGCTGTCGACATGGATCAGGATCTTACTCGGGTATGGTTTTTCTGATCAGGTTGAAATTATATTCTTCAAGATTCTTGAAAATAGGAAAGGATAACACTTGAAAGTATTATGTTCCCAATATGAATGGAGTTGGTCAATATAACCTTTGATGAATTCTATGAAATGGTTAAGGCATGTATGGATCATTAACAAGCCACTGTTTGTGTCGGTGATGATATATGTAGTGTGTATCCTGAAGTACTCTAAATTTTGAAATTGCTCATAAATTTTTAAGACTTTTACAGTAGCTTCCTACATTATACTCTTCTATTCACCAAGAAATATGCTGCTTTTGGTTCTGCAGTCCTCTTTCAACAACTCCTATGGTTTTGTTACTGTTGTTTTTGGCATATATGATCTTCTGCAGTAAAATGAACAATTTCATAACTTTTATTTCAGGGTGAAAAGCTTCTGGGAAGTCTTGGGGGAATCTTCTCTAAGACTTGGAGGCCAAAGAAGACTCGCCCAATAAATGGCCCTGTCATAGCAAGAGGTTATTTTGCCTTATTTTCTGTCCATGACTTGTGTGTTCATTGTTGTTCCTGGAAAACTAATAATATTATCTTCTCAAAATGTTGGAAGAAAAAACATTGAACTTTATCTGCTCTCTCTTCTTTTTTTCTTTTTTTGTCTTTATTTTGTTGACATTTGAATTACTTGCTTTATGCAGATGATGTAATCAGAAAGGGCGGCCACTTGGAGCAGAGGGAGAAGTTGGGACTGACTCCTGCACCCAAGGGACGGTCAAATACCCGAACGCCAGCTCCTGGACCCACTGATGCCCTTCAGAAAGTTGAGGTTTGTATTTGTTATTACTAATTGCTATGTAGACAGTGCACACTGGCTTCCCCTGGGGTGAAAAGAAAATATTGCAAGGAATCACATGCTTTCTAATACCGGAAATAAGATGTGATTTATTTCCTTTTCCTTATAGTTTCCAGATTGTGATAAGGTATTGATCATTTTATCTCATAATGCGTATTGGCTTATACAGGAAGAGAAGGTGAAGCAAGATGATGGATTGTCAGATTTAAGTAATCTGTTGGGAGAACTGAAGGATATGGCCATTGACATGGGGTCTGAAATTGAGAGGTTGGTTATCTTTCCATTGATTTTATATTAAGGCAACATAAAATTATATGTAATTCTAATTACTCCCCATGATAATTGCAGGCATAACAAAGCTCTGGATCATCTCTATGATGATGCTGATGAACTAAATGTCCGTGTTAGAGATGCTAATCAACGTGGTCGCCGTTTGCTTGGAAAGTAGAATGCTGGGTTGTCAGTTAGCTTTTCCAGTATTTTCTTTGTCTGTGGCAGTTATGGATCTGGATTTAGACATTCTTTCGTGTATCTTGATTTTGTACACAACTTTCTTTAAACAAAGCTGAACAGATTAATGCTTTAATGAAGGAGACTTTTCCATAAGATGAATGTGTTGTCATGTATATGCAATTTAACTGCCTAATCTTTCTTGCTTTATAGTGTTCATGATATCTGGTTTTGCCAATGAGGAACTCTGGCTGTATTGCATAGTTGAATGCCTTCTTTTCTTCCCCCCTATGAGATATTGAGGAAAGGTTTAAGCCTATCTTTAAATGTAAAACTGAAAACTCAAAGCTCAGCTCTACACCACTCAGCAACCAAAGTAATGAAATTACAATGAAGAATATCTCAATAAAACCCATATATTATCAATTCATCATTTTCATACTACACTACTAGTACACTGTAAATCTCCAACCAACATTACCCAACAAAAAAGAAGAGGGAAAAACAACCCACTAAAACAAAAATGAAGAGGTACACCAAATAGCAGTGGTTTATTGTTGTTGTGAAAGTAATAGATAGTTTTCATTTTCAGTTGATGGGTTTGAGGTCCATGATGCTGGTGAGGTTGGGGGCATAGAGCTTGTAGACGATGGCCTGCCTCTGAGCGACCTCCAACTGTGCTTTGCCGTCGGAGTAGGCTGAAGAAAGACGAGAGGGCTCCGAGACGGACTTGTTGTGGCGAAAGGCGTCGATGGTGCGACGCTTCGTGTACTCTCTCATGTTGTAGTCGCACAACTGCCTGCCTGTGCACAGCAGCGACCGGAATAGCCTCAGCACCTCCGCTTTTGTTAGGGTCGACGCCATTTCCAAGAGAGAGTGAGCACTGAAGATCAGAGAGAGAGAGAGAGAGCAAACGACATATCGTTTAATCAGAGAACATATTTTGAAGTATTCGACCCAAAAAACAGAAGATATATATGCCACAGGCCAGCAGCACATAAGCAATCAGCATAATAATTCTTGCAACTAGCTCCACATTTTTTCAAAATTATATATGATTATAAGTACTAATCATATTTGTTATTGCTAACATCACCAAATTTGTTCAAAGGATGTGAGTAAACTTGGTATAGTTAGTCCTAATTTGTTTTGTTACATAATTAACCCTAAATTCTCAAAACTCAATAATAACAATATTTGTTTATGTTAAATTACACAAAAATCATTTTCATTTGCTGATAAGTGATGAATATCATATGGAATCCAGATGAGTAGAAGATAACAGAGAATATGAACATCAAAAACTTATTATGAACTCTTTTTACTTCTTATTCACGCACTTTATTGCACAGAATTTACAATTGCCGTTGGATCACAAATTCTGCAACTCAGTCTGCTAACAATTACATAGAAGTTCTTAGGGGTTGAGGGCAGAGAAATCATGCACAAGCTGGAGCAGCAAAGTGAGGTAACACCACAAACTTGATGGACAAAGGGGTGATGGATATTGGAGAATTCTCGTCGACACGTTTGGGTTCCAATTCCGGGATGTTTCCATCCTTGGTAACCTCCAATGGAGTTCCATTGAGAACCATGGTTTTGCTTGTAAGGTGCCCATCTTTCGGAGTCAAATGGTATTCTTCCCTGTACAATGGACCATCTGATGCTTTGCGTCCAACCCAAGAAACCGTTCTCTTAAGACCACGCCTGAAAGAACTTTCTTTTGGACTATGTTTTTCTTTAGCAACCAAATTGCATTCCAAAACATTTTCAACATTGGCAATGAAATCAGTCTGATTGTTTAAATTGATGAGGAGTAGAGTAATACCCGTCTGCAACAATAGTTACAATATCATGAAAAGAGTCAAAAACTGGTAGTAGACTAGTAGTAAGATCAATGGATTCGCTTAGTAAGTAAAAATTGGGGAGAAAGAAGAACACGAAAAACTTGGAATTCAGTTAAGTATTCAAGTTTACTGCCTATAAGCTCAGCGTAATACAGACTTACTCTTCCTTTCGAACAATGGGCATAAGCGCGTAAATCTGATGAACCATTGTTGTTAACAGAAAGGACACCTTGTCCCATAAGTCGATGCCATAGAAGGGCACTATTCAGAATAAAAAAATCAGAGAAACATAAAATTCAGGATTTGATAATTATATCAAGGAAAAGAAAATCCTTCTTATACCCCATCCATGCTTTACCTGTAGTAATCAGGGTTAGGAACAAATGAGGTTCTGTTGAGGAGACCGTAGTTCCCACCAATTAGAGTCTGCCTGCAATATACTCGGGTACTGTACGTGGCTGACATTCCAAGCTGATCCAAGTACCTAAAATTCATATGTATTAGGATTCATAGTTAGTTGATTCAGAGACATACATTAAACAACGGTGAATTTCTCTTTTTCTGCAATCAAAAGCTTGAAATGGAAACACACAATGTTGCAAGTGGTGTGGCAACCAAGATTACCAAAAGCTGTTCACAAATGTGTCAGACACATTATGACCACCGCTGTTATAGGCCCCTCCAGACTCTCCAACCCATATAGAAGCCCAAGGACCGTTCTTTTTCACGGTTTGTTCAAGATCATGGAATGTCCCAGATATATGGTCCAAGTAATGGGGATCCAATATTTTCTTCATCAAATTGGGATCAACACCTGACAATCGGAGCTGAATTGTCAAAGCATAGGGGAAATAGGACCAAGTAGGCTGCATATGTGTGCACATGCATACAGAAGATTTTAAATGGTACTCAACAAGGCTAGCATATAGATCAATTACACATGAAACCATTATATAATTGTGCTATGTCCTTGTAATTATTCAACAAGACTAGCATAAAAATCAGCTCCACATTGAAAACAGAAAAGAAAAGAAAAAGCAAAGCAATGAAGACACTGGAAAATAATCTATGCATATGGGACTCCTATGCGTGAGTACTTTTAACCTAGAAATACTACTGTATAAGCATATATAAAAAGGTATAAACTGTGCAGTTATTAAAAGTTTTACGCACTAACTTACCTGGACCCAAATTGTAGATATGCTGAGTGATAATATCAACTATGCCTGAACCAGAAACCTGAAGAAGCTTGGCAAACCACGTTTGGTCATAGAATCCTCCGGGTGCAACAAGTGCAGGTTTAGTGTGGGACTCATTGTACAACTGATTGATGATGCCTTTAAGCTTGATCAAGTCTTTTCCATATTGTTCAGCTCCAACGCTAGCTCCAACACCACTACCACTGAGCTCATTACCTACAGCAAGATAGACAAATAGAAGTTAAGCAGAAATAGAATGAGTTGCAAGAAAAAGAGATTCGTTTATTGTTCCATACCAAATTCCCATGAATCTATCTGGTATCCCTTTGAAACAGTATAATTAATAAAATCATAAGTGTTGCTAGAGTCCCAATCTCCTACCCAAGCAACCCCGCTGTTGTGTCGCCTCCCCAACAGTGCATTCAAGCTAAATGTGACCATGGACCTGAAATGAAAGATACAAATCATAGGTCACACCACAAGAAAGCCTGCAATTCCTCTCCCCTTCTACCGATTTCCCCGCTTGACACAATAAAATACTTGCAGATGCAAATTTCAATATTCAATGTAGTCCACCATATAATGTCAAGAAATCTCAAGAAATCTTGTAAATTCAGAGTATGATTGATGAAAAGCTTAAAAGGAAAACCTGTACAGTAGTTGCAACCAAACACTAATGCTGATATAGATAAAGCCGTATTTATGAAGTCTTTATAAGGCAAATAGAAAAAGCATCGAAACAAGGGCTTTTATGGTTCATAGGAGTTTCATTAAAATAAAAAGACTATCTGAAATGAATTTTTGAATAAAATGACCAGTGGAAGTTACTGGAACTCTGAAGATAGCTTTGACAATCTAACCAATTAGAGATTGTCCCAATAGTTTTTTGCATTTGACAACCTTAAATATACACAATGAAGACTTTTCTATTTCGGATTTTGTTAGGATAGACAACAACATAGTTCCTCAGAAGACCCTATTAAAATAATCAAGCATAGATGACATAATTCTGAGCAACGAACCAACTCTTTTTTTTTTCTTTTTTTCAAATTTGGTTGGAGTGTGGAAAGTTCATAATATCTTACCCTGTCTTACTGAAAAATTGGTTCAGCTCATCCCATCTACTCATAGGCAAACATCCTCTAGAAAATCCAAACATCCCATTTTTCTGCTTTCTGAAAGGATGGCAAGGATATTTCAAATTTCCTACATCGTACAATAGTCGGTCTTGCAAGGAACCTCCAATTCTGATTCTCAACTGATCGAAAGCTATCCAGCCACCAGTGTAGAAGAATAAATTCATTTCGCAGATAAAGTTATTACAACAAACATAAGTAGAAGACTTTAATTCATCTATTCTAAATGATACTCTATCATAATTTAAATAACTATCATGCCATAATGCCATATGATGCAAACTTATGAATACAGATAGACAAACCTTGGATTGACTTGGCAAGCAAAGGATGCGACAAGTTCTGGAAAAAAAAAGAAAAAAGAAACCCACGGGCCACATCAAGTGTTAATTTAAGCTGATTTTCTTACACTTTGACATAAAAAGAAAAAAAGGAAAGGCATACACAGAGGTGTCTCTGAGTGTTTACCAGATTTAACGCAGATGCAGATCCCCATGGGCAGTGGTTGTAGTCGCACTTGTCATGAGGCCACCAATCAACAGTGGCACAGATAAAATTGTTATCAATTTGTGCAACAGCTAAAGTCCCATCAACTACAATGTTAGTATTTCCAACATCTTGAGCCAAAATTGCAGGGAGAGAAATCAGACAGAGAATCAAGGAGAGGCGGAGTTCCATAGGAAAATCAATTGCAGCAGTCTTGCTACCAGCTCAGCTAATTTAAATCAACTGCAATAAGAGAGATAAACTTTTGAATGAGAAGCAGATAGAGTCCTGACACTTTGCACGTTCTTAAGAATGATAGTATTAGCAATTACATAATCTGACGAGAAACAGAATCAATAGTAACAATTTCAGATCTCAAATTCAAGATATAACATCAAAAGACTAATTCATCACGTCAAGAAGCAGAGGCATTTCACTTACTACCAGGGCCTAACATAAAAGCAGAGCATATATAAGGCTACCCAAACAAAATTCAAGACAAATATGGACAACCCAGTTGAGAATTACCACAAATAAAATCGAAACAAACTAAAAATTTAGATTTCAAGAATCAGTTATGTGAAGAACTTAATCAGAAGCAACCCAGACACTGTTTAATAAAAACAAGGCTAACCAAGATGAAAACTAAGCTCCAAAACTCAAAATTTACCAATAACGACTCCATTAGTGAAGCTCAAACTCAAGGAAACTTCCTTCAGATAAAGCACACCAATACTGTGAAGTGTGATGCTTTTAAGCAAATAAACCAACTTCATCTATCGTGACTTGGAGCTTTTTGACATTGCTGGACCATTCGAGGACATGGATATTGGGTTGGGTGAAATGGGTCAGTCTCAGGCTCTCAGCTTTGAGGAAAATTTAGCTCACATATGATTGTGAACTGTTCATGGTTACATTAGCATACTGATGAAGTCATGATATGCATGTGCTGCAGGCAAAAAGACAAAAGGAAAACTTTTGAGAGGGTAGATGTGAGGAACAGTTAAGTATCATTTAATGGAATGGTTGAGTTCCGATCAAGTATTATGATAATCTTAATTTAGTGTGCAAAACAGTAAAAGTTAGAGCGTTTGGTTGGATTCGCGTGCAATTTTTATTTGCAGATATTCCAATCTGTCAGATGGGCTTAGCTAATAGGTTATAGGTGTGTGTTTCTTAAAATAAAAAAGGAGCTGCTATTTGCACACCCCTATTTTTCTCTTTGCACACCCCTAACATCCTAATTTGTGAAATTACTTAATTGACACAAAGAGAAAAGACCAAAAAGGACAACCTTTATTATTTGAAAAAAAAAAAAACTCTCCTTACACACCCATCCCAACACTCTTACACACCCCACCCAACACTCTTAAACCTCAGCCAAAATACTCTCATTGCACACCCCCTCCTCTCATAACCTCTTCTCTTCATTTTTCCTCCATTAAACCCTAAGTTTTCATTTTTCCTCATTGAAAGTGTTTACCCATTTTGCCAAATAAGTCTTCATTTTCATGAATGGAGCCTTCACTCGTCCCGTATTCGCCTTCCGACGAGGTATGATCGTAATTTTTTGAGTTTTTTTTCATCTTTTTCATTTCCTGTTCGCGGTTCATTCGGCGAACCAGTACCGAACGTTTCTGCATTGTTCGACAGATGACTACCGAACATAACTAACATATTCGGTGGTTATCTGCCGAATGAAAATTACAAAAAAATTTAAAAAAATCCATTCGGTGACTGTTTGCCGAATGAACTTATAAATTTCGACAGACACATGCCGAACATTGTACATATATTCGGAAGACATCTGTCGAATGAAGTATTTTGTTTACAAAAATCGATATTGTTCGGTAGTCAACTGTCGAACTAAAGTTATTGGTTCGGTAGATTACTACCGAACAATATGATTTCGTTCGGTAAGCTTCTACCGAACAGATTCATTAAGTTCGGTAACCTTCTACCGAACGTACTGTTTTGACATTATTTTCATGTTTTATGTGTAGGATGATGAACCGACTGAGCAATATGGTGGTGCTTCTACTCGAAACAGCAAGGTTGAGGACTACATTGGGGCCGAGGTCAAGGTCGAGGTCGAGGCCAAGGTTTTGACCGAATACTCACGTGACTATAGTAATGAATTCACAACAAACGAGGTATGAATTTGTTATTTGGGAAATATATGTTGCAAATGTAGTTGAAATGTGAATAATGTAAATTTCATATGTGTAGATATTTCATTCGAGGGATGCATTGGTTAGCTGGGCACGTGCACAAGGAAGGACGAACAACATAGTCATTGTCATAATGAGGTCTAATACAGCAGGGGTGGGGAAGAAGAAAGCTAGAGTGTTCCTTGGTTGCGAACGAAGTGGTCACCATAGGCCATCCAAGTATGATGCTGATAGTTGTATAGTAAAACGTCTTAAGGATGGTAGGGACTCTACTACAAAAAGATGTGGATGCCCCTTCTCATTAAAGGGTGTGCAAACTGGTAATGAGGATGAATGGATGCTAAGTGTGGTATGTGGAGTGCATAACCATAGAGTTTTAGTTACTGGTGAAGGACACTCATTTGTGGGGAGATTATCTGAAACAGAGAGTTCTTTATTGGTGGATATGTCTAAGAGTTTAGTGAAACCGAAGCAGATTCTGACCATCTTGAAGGAAAGAGATTATTCGAATACAACAACAATCAAAACAATATACAATGTCAGACACCGCAATAGGGTGAAAGAGAAGGCTGGAAAAACTGAAATGCAGTGTTTGCTAAGTAAGTTATCTGAACACAAATACTTTGAGTGGCATAGATGTTCTGGTGGTGATGATATTGTGACTGATTTGTTTTGGAGCCACCCTGGTTGTGTTGATCTCTTACGTGCATTTCCACATGTATTGATCATGGATTGCACGTATAAGACTAATAGGTACCGTCTGCCACTCTTTGAGATTGTTGGGGTCACATCCACAGGCATGACTTTCTCAGTTGCATTTGCTTACATTAGTTATGAGAAGGAAGACAATTACATTTGGGCTTTGACTAGATTGAGGTCGTTACTCAGCGATGATTGTCTTCCTGGTGTGATTGTCACAGACCGAGATCTAGCACTCATGAATGCAATCTCTGCAGTTTTTCCTACTGCTAGACATTTATTGTGTAGGTGGCACATTAGCAAAAATGTGATGGCAAATTGCAAGAAAAAGTTTGGAACCAAGGATGATTGGGATAAGTTTTATAGTTCATGGTATTCCTTGGTAAATTCAACGTCAGAAGATGTGTATTTAAGAGACTTACAGCAGATTGAATCTAAGTTCGGTTGGGTTCCTGGAGTTATTGACTATTTGAAGGACACTTGGTTGATACCTTTCAAGGAGAAGTTTGTGGCTGTATGGACAGACACATGTATGCATTTTGGTAATACAACTTCCAATAGGTAAACACTTTCACATATTTGGCATTACTTGTTAATTATTATATTGTGTTGTATATAAACTAACTTGACTCTATTAATAGGGCGGAAAGTGCACACGCGAAGCTAAAAAGGGAACTTGGCTCTAGCCAGCTTCCCTTTGATACCTCTTGGGCACATATACACTCATTGTTAGTATTGCAGCATACACACATCAAGGCATCATTTGAGAAGAGTCGAACGTTTGTCCAAGTCAAAATGAGACAGCCGGAATTGAAAGATTTGATTGGTTATGTATCTATGGCGGCATTGACTATAATTGCTTGTGAGATTGGCCGGTAATTTGGATACTAACTCAACTATAATTACTACCATGAACACTTCATTAATGTGATGCTTACTGACTAATATAATTCTTTTCTTTTTGTAGGGCCGATTCAAATCTGACTGGAACATTACCGTGTGATTGCACGATTCGCCATACACATTGTTTGCCATGTGCACATGAGATTTTGTCGTATAGGCGACGTAAGATGCGTATTTCACTTGATTCAGTGCATCCCCGTTGGAGAAAGTTGGATATGCTTCACGAACCACAAGTGATAGTGTCAAATCCACCGGTTCAGTCAACACTTGATAGACTAGCAATATGGATGGAAGGACAGAATGAGGACACTAAGAGGATGATGAGTTTAAAAATAGAAGAGCTTATGAATCCAGAGATAACGGTGCTAAAAGAACCGCGTGCGAAGGTAAAGACTAAAGGGCGCCCTAGTAAAGCCGAAAATTCTACCCGCCGTTTGCCATCTGCCTTCGAGTATGCACTTTCGGGTCAAGGTAGCCACTCACCATCACCTACAATATGTACAGTTGGCACCAATTCACCAAAGAAGATGCCAAAGGCAAGAGTATCAAAATTGAAGGTATATAATTCATTTGGATGATCTTACTTTATTTTACTAATACTCATTGCATAATCGGATTTATTTATATTTTTCTACAGGCATGTAAGACATCACTCACGCCATCTGTTCCGACCCACCGGTATACACAGCAATTCAAAGCTAGCATTAGGCCATTCATTACCGGTGCCACTGATGTGAAATCCGACGGTCATTGTGGGTATAGAGTCGTAGCTTTGGCATTGGGGTTGGGTGAAGATGCGTGGCAGAAAGTGCGTATAGATTTATTCCACTCGTTACGGTCATTGTCCATCCTATATGAGTCCATATTTGGTCGATCTCGAGTTGCTGAGCTAAATCATTCGATTGAGTATTTTGAAGAACCTCTTATTGCACCAAAGGATTATTGGATGGACATGCCGGAGATGGGATATGTTATCGCGACATGCTATGGTGTAGTGGTGACCCATGTATCTAGGTCGTTATGCTTAACATGCCTACCATTTAGCGTACACCCAGATATACTAGAGGGATCCGAGATTCGTGAGATTGGTATCGGTTTTGTCAATGACGATCATTTCGTACAGGTATAATCATTGAACTACATGGTTTGTTTTATTGGATATTTAAATTATCTTTATAGGTACACTTAGTGGATATTTATTCTATATTTATTGAACTCATGTGTAATGCTATTTTATAGGTACACTTAGTACCGGATCACCCCATGCCACCTATTCCTACTGTGTGGACCTTGCATGCCACCGAAAGCGCAAAAATGTGGTATACTAGATACCAACATCACCTTGAGCAATTCAAAGAATTTGTGTGCCATAGTGATCCATCCACACAAGAACCAGTGTCTCTTGATAGTGATTGATTATGTTCTGGACTTGATGCATTTACATTGAGTTATGATGAGATTATTGTATTATTTAAATATATATAAGTATGTGGATTTAAGTATATATAAGTATTTGGATATTTTTTTTGCATGAACCTAAGTATTTCACATAAAAAATGAGGTGGATTCAATTATATAAATTAACCATAGTATTTGACATAAATAAAACCTTATCTAGTTACGGAAACTACAAAAATATCAAGTTATAATCATTGGCGGGGACGCCGCCTCGAACCGCGTTGGTATGTCATAGTGTCCTGCAAATGCGTCCCCTGTAAAATATGTTGCAAACTCTGAACCGACTGATAGAGGTAAGTAGGACGTGTGATAGCAACTTCTTCGCCCATGTCAATAATCGGCTGGGTAATCCGTAGCATCCGAGCCTCACGCTCCTAAAAGCCAAAATATGCGAACATTAACAGATGCAATAGGAAAATGAGAAAATTTATTGTGTAAATTTACGTACCCGATAGTATGCAATATCCGATGTGGCGTGTGGGTCAAATGCACCTCTGCGAGTAGGGTTGTGGACGATTGGATGTGATATAGAGGTGAACCAATCGAGGTACCCTCTCACAGTATCCGATGGCCGCCTCACCGGTATACTGCGCGCCTCCTCAGACAACACGTGATTCCCCCATGCCTCCCACATACCAGCTAAATAGTTGTACATGGGTCTGTATGAGTGCGCATTCGAACCTCTAACCCCCTGAAAAACCGCACGTGGTGCAGGGGGGATCGTCTGTACCCTCCCAAACTGCCTAAGTACTCTCTCGGGACAATAAGGCTCAACAACATCAAAACACCTTATCATCCTTGTGAAGAATGCTATAGCTGGCAATGGGTGTGCTTGTCTTTGGGATTTGTATGGTTCCCAAATAACCTGAAAAAAAATAATAATATTATATAGTTGAAAACATAATATAATCCTAAATTTATAAAAATAATTGTAAATTACAAATCTACCTCGTCAGCCGACAAAACATCAAGTCGTTGCCGTATTCTTTGCACTGCTTCAAGATCACTGCCACCATCCCGCCTTGGAGTCCAGCGGAGCGCACGAGGGGTATTCTCGGAATAATTCATATCGTACGCTGGACCGAAAATGGTGTGCATGTGCTCGTACACCCAAGCCTCTATCAGTGTCATATATCCGCCGATTTGTTTGACACCAGCTCGAGAGGCAAATCCAAACTGCCTAAACAACCATGCTAGGCATCCAGCGCCCCATGCATAATGGCTAACGGTGTCTAGATTAGTGAGCAGTCTGAGATATTGCACTTGTACCCTTGTGTCAGTCTTATCTACAAACAGGGTACAACCCAATAAATACAACAGATACGCCCGGGCTGCACATTGGATTTCATGCTCAGAGTCGGCATCAGTGACATCACTAAAGCACGTACGTAACCACTCTAATCGTACGTACTCACCACCAAAGTCCATCAACTGCTCTGATGCCTGATCCCCACTAACTCCTAAATATGCAGTTAGTAGATATTCACAAGTAATGTTATCCTCCACAAGTGTAGCCACTGGTGCACCACCAACCGGAATGCCTAAAATGTTGGCTACATCATCTAGTGTGATGGTCATCTCACCAAAAGGCAGGTGGAATGTATTGGTCTCCAGATGCCACCTCTCAACAAAAGCGGACACCAACACTTTGTCAACCGTACGATAAGAACACTGCACCAGTGATGTCAACCCAGAATTAAGGACATATCCCTTCAACCGGTCATTATCTGTTCTGGCCCACAACTTCCACTCACGAAGCTTGGTGGTTTTGGACATGCACCTCAAAGGCTCCCGTTCCTAATTCAAACATAACCAAAGAAATTCACTCATTATTACTGCAAGTTGCACAAGAATAAAATACCAACTGTTAAAAATCATACCTCGTTGTTCCAAATTTCAGCAGCTACGTGAGTTCCATAACTCCTCAGCAGGGACGTGTCAATGGGACCTCCCGGGAAAGGCTCAGCAAGCTCATTGGGATTATCCTCATTGTAATCCTCAACCGGAACTTCAGCTTGTTCAGGAACTGCCTCACGACTAGCTCGTGCTTGTACTAGCCTTCTTCGCCCAGATGCTGTGGGTCGTGTTCTTTGCATATCATCGGCAACATCGGGGACTTCCCCTCTAGATGAAGATGCACCACGTCTGATTCTTCTTCTGTCCATCCTATAATTTCAAACAAGAAATTGAAAATTGTTTTAGCAAATATATGATTTTTTAAAAGCTAAAAAAAAAAAAAAAATTTCAACACAGGTGGTTCGGCAGTCAACTGCCGAGCAAAGTGAAACTGTTCGGCAGTTGACTGTCGAACACAGTTCCACCATTCGGCAGATGGCTGTCGAACCAAAATAGGGAAATTCGAAATTTTCCATTCGTTCGGTATCGTGCTGCCGAACTAATTCAATTTGTTCGGCAGGTAACCACCGAACCAATATTCATTGTTCGGCAGTCACCTGTCGAACCAAAATATGGGCATTTTCTGATTTTGCATTCGTTCGGTAGGGTACTGCCGAACCAATTCATTTAGTTCGGTAGATGACTGCCGAATAGAATGAATTCGTTCGGCAGACCAGTGCCGAACGAGCTGCGAAATCAGAAAATGGAGGAACCCCGAAAATGCTCACTCCAAAACCCGAAATCCTCCCTACAAATCTAGTGAAACAGACGAAAAAGGTATTTGGGATGGATTAACTAATTCAAATTAGATAAAAAAGTATTAGATTTACATTTACAACTAATGTATTTGAGAAACTCACTGAATATTAGAGCTGTTGGGGCAATGGTGGGTGTCGGGGCAATGGTGGGTGTCGGCAATGACGGTGGTGATGAAGCCGGAGATGGGTGTCGGCAATGGTGGGTGTCGGGGCAATGGTGGGTGTCGGCAATGGTGGCTGTGGGGGTGTGTCGGCAATGGTGGCTGTGGCTGTGAGGTGAGATGGGGTGAGGTAGGGGGTGTGTAGTGTAGATGTGTTTGTGGGGGTGTGTGTTTGTGGGGGTGTGTAATGTTTGGGTTGAGAGGGTGTGTAAAGAGAAATTTAGACTTGGTTGTGAGATTGGGGTATTTTGGTCATAATAGGGGTGTGTAAAAAAGAAATTTTATGTTTGACAAATTAATAAGGGGTGTGTAGGAGAAATTTGTGTGCAAAGAGAAAAATAGGGGTGTGCAAATAGCAGCACTCAATAAAAAATGTAAAGAGGTTTATCTTTGCCTAGAAGTTATGCACTTATGCCAACACCAAATGGTCTTCTCCTAGAATAAAGGGTTTTGCTTTTCCCTTTGAAGAATGTTTTTGAAGTTTGTTTATTTCAGAATTTGACTGTGGTTTTATCAAATATTTTTCTTTTTTCTTGTTGCCATCATGGGGAAAGTTGTTATTTTTTATTTTTTATAATGAACCATAGCATAGAAGGACGGCTAATTGCATTAGTTAAATGATAATTGCGTTATGTCACTCTTTTTGCTATCTTCTCTTTTGTAATAAGCCATTTATTTTTGTTTGCCTTAGTTATATAGGCAACAACCAATGAACCATTGTTGATTGTAAAGATGTATAAACGTCAAAGAAATTTGATATTAACAAAATAAATTATATAGCAATACCATCGAGTATAGCTAGACCATATATCATATATGGGATCTCATCTCCTCAGATACCAACACTTTTTTGAAGTGAGTTTTGTATTATATTCCAGATATATTCTATTGTACATAATTACATATTATTTATATATTTGGAAATATATATTATATATGGGGCCAGAAAGATAACAGCATCATAGTTTTGGTCACCTGTCACTCCCTCTATTCATATTTTAAAGAGAGGTTCCTACCATACTAACGTGTAGCTTATTGAACATTTGTGGTAGAGTGGTATACTTAATTGCATGCAACACTAGTACTCATCAGCTATTAAATACACTCCAACACAGGGGATCCGGGCTCTCATTCTTTACCAACCACATCCCCACATCATTATTTACCACTCAATCCATAAATTCTATTCCATTCTAATATTTATTTCACAAGATAACTCCAATCCAAGCACATTATGACAATGAATGTGAACTTAGATTTTACATTCCTAAATAAAAAAAAAACCATGACACAATTCAACTCGTACAGATGGTTAAGTGAAAAATAACAAGCATAAAACGACCTACAATATCCTAGATATTCAAATTCTTATGTGTATTGTTTCATATCAGATTTTTCATTTCTAAGAAAATAAAAGAGATGATATGTTAGAAAATAACTTCCCATTTCATAGAAAATAGAAAAGTTTCCCATTCTCATGCATGTATACACATGATAATTATAAAATACTATTTTTGCAAAGAAAAAAATTTACATGTAATGAGAATATACATCATTTATTTCATAAGAAATAGATATAAAGAGATGTGTAAAATAATGCACAAATATATTTGTTGCACTTTAGTTTTTCTCTTTTGCAAATAATATTTCAGTAAAAGGTTAAGGCTTTGACTTGATGTACCAAAAAAGAAAGAAGGGTCGGAGGGCCTTGAGGCCTTCCTTGGGACTTGGGACACAAATGTCATTGTTTCAAATTCTGTGGACAAATCCGTAAAACACCACTTGTTTGCCCAGCTGCTTCCTGTCTCACACTCTCACCGACTGTCCTTTCACACTCTCTCTTCCCTCGCTTCCCCTAAATCAAAAACCCTCATTTTTCAAATTCACAGCCCACATTCTCAATTCCCTTTAAATTCCGTTTTCTCAGAGTTTCTTTTTCCATCTCTGAGCTGTCATTTCTTATATTTTGTTATGGAAAACACTTTCCTAAAATTCCTTAAAAGAAAAATCGGTCCTTTGTTTGTAAATTAATTATTATTTTTTTTTTTTTCAATTTCCTGGTGAATGTAGTTTGGGATTTGATCAACTGGGGATGGAGAACAGTGGAGAACCAGTAGATGATGATCAGGGCTCTGGATGGTTCGAAGTGAAAAAGGTGTTCTTGCTATTTTGGTTCCTTTGGTTTACTTTGACAGTTTGACCTCATTTTCTTCCATTACCCACATTAAGTTCCAAGTATTTCAATGAAATGTTGAAGATTTCTTGTACATAAAATGAACAAAATGAAATAATTAAGTCCAAAGTTAGTAGGGATCTGCTTATTTTATTCCAGTGGAAATATTTTTCTTGATCATGAAGTGGTTTCACCAAATGTGTTAGACATTTTCGTGTTATAAGGTAATTGAAACTGATAGAGGTTTATTATTACATGGGTATCAATCTAATATTAGAGATTCATTTGTGTTAGTAACATGCTTTAAAACTTTTCTTTTTTTATTTGTTTGCCTCCTGTTCAGAAACATAGAAGTAGCTCAAAGTTGTCTCTACAGAGTTGGGTTGGGGGATTTTCTGGAAAAAATGCTTCTAACCCATTTTGTAGTCAGCCCTCTTCAAGTGAAAACAGTGGAAATTCTTGTGGCAAGCGCAGATCCCAGCTTCCAAAGGTTGGGGGAGACCGTTCCCTACATAGCCGGGAAAGTGATGCAAATTCTACTCCCTTGCCAAAGGAAGAGAAAATAGGTGCTCCCTGTCTCGGCATTGGTGTTATTAAGCAAGATGCTAAATGTCCCAAGTCACCTCCTTCATTTGTTACAAATCCTGATGGCGGAACTAGATATTTTGAGAAGATCCTTGCAAAAGATAACTCTGGAGTGGTTAATAAAATCAAGTGGGGTGATCTAGAGGATGATGGTTTGGCACTTCCTCATGTGAACCTTGTTGGCACCAGAATCAAGTTTGGTGCTATTGAAGATGATAATCTGGTGGCCTCTAGGGAGCATGAGAATGGTCATAATTTGGTCCCTGGTGCAAATTCACAAGAAAACAAATTGGTGGCAGCATCTGCGGATGCAGATATTGTTTCTCATCAGATGTCTTCAATGACTCCTAAGGATCAGATATACGAAGATAACTGTAAGGAGGTGAATATAATATCTACTGAAAATGTTGACGAGCCAATTTTGAATGAAAAAAGGGTTAATCTGGATATCAATGCTTCCAATTGCAAGGATATACATACTGAACACATTGAAGCAGTGGCTGATGATCATTTAAGTGCTAGTACTTTAGCTGGTGAAGAGGCTGGGGTAGTGGGGAAACTTCAGGCACCTTTTGTTCCACCTGAGGTAGGTGACCCTGAAGTTTCTGAAGTATCAGAGACAAATGGGGGATCGAGTGAAGTTCATATTTCCCAAGATAAAGAGTTAGTTCCACCTGGCAATGGCAAACCTGAAACTTCTGGAGAGTCTACCTTCACAGCCTCTGTTGAGGACCATGGGGGTTCACAGTATCGTACAATACATGATATGACAAACTCACAAAATATGTGTGCCCTTGGAGACTCTGACACAGTTGAAAGCAAAGAAAGGTTTAGGCAGCGGCTTTGGTGCTTTCTTTTTGAGAATCTTAACAGGGCTGTGGATGAACTTTATCTTCTTTGTGAACTAGAGTGCGATTTAGAGCAGATGAAAGAGGCCATTCTTGTTCTTGAAGAGGCTGCCTTTGATTTTAGAGATCTAAACACTAGAGTGGAAGAGTTTGAGAAAATAAAAAGGTCATCATCTCAGTTGATTGATGGGCTGCCCGTCACTTTGAAGAGTGACCATCGTAGGCCACATGCTCTCTCATGGGAGGTAAGCTAGCCCTCACCTGTTCCTTAACAATGTGATAAATGAACTTCTAAATTTGCAGTTTGATGTGAAATCTTTTATGTTGTTAAAATCTGCATACATGCATGCAATATGTGGGTTAGTGCAGAGTGCCTTCAGTGCAACTATGGCTTCAAAGATGACTAGAAATTTTATTTTTTGGTTTTAAACTTCATTGTCTTTCTATTTACAACAAAAACTAATTATTTGTTTCTTGTGCTCTCTCATATATAAAGTTTTCTGGGTTGGGTGCAGGTCCGAAGAATGACAACTTCAGCACACAAAGCAGAGATACTGTCCTCATCTCTTGAGGCTTTTAGAAAAATTCAACAAGAAAGAGCTAGCTTGTGTGCTAATGATGCTAAAATTCTGGGGCCTCAGTACCAAAATCTTCAATCTGGTGATAACCTGAACAAGTCATCTGCAATAAATGATGGGAAAACCAATGCCAAAGATTCAATAATGAAGTCAAGGAAACAGAGTGGAGGTTCAGATGTCGCTGAAGCTGACCTGAATGGAGGAAAACGGAATACTGAGTCCAGCAGTTCGAGCAAAATAAACTTAGTGCAAAATGGACGTGCTCCTATGAATTCATCTTCCTCCGTTGTTAATGCATCTAGGCTGCCTCCTAGGGACAATTCTTTTGCTGGAAAGACGAAGAGAGAACAGTCTGGGTCCGAAGCCGAGAAGATGCTTTCTAAGAAAGATAAATTGTTAATAGAAGGTGTTGAGAAGATTCCCAAATTGACTGATCAGTCCAAAAAGAAAATTCCTCCATTCGAGAAAGATAAAGAAAAGAGGAATTCAGCTCCATGGAAATCCATGGATGCTTGGAAGGAGAAGAGGAATTGGGAGGATGTGCTTTCATCTCCTTTCCATGTCTCTTCTCGTGCTTCACGTTCTCCTGGCATGAGGAGGAAAAGTGCTGATCGTGCACGCATTTTGCATGATAAACTAATGTCTCCTGAGAAGAAGAAGAAAACTGCTCTGGATCTGAGGAGAGAAGCAGAAGAAAAGCATGCTCGTGCTATGAGAATCAGAAGTGAGCTAGATAATGAGAGAGCTCAGAAACTTCATCGTACGTCAGAAAAGTTGAATCGAGTTAATGAATGGCAGGCTGTCCGCAACTTGAAGTTACGAGAGGGAATGTATGCTCGTCAACAACGCAGTGAGTCTCGGCATGAAGCTTTTCTAGCTCAAGTTGTGAAGAGAGCTGGTGATGAAAGCAGTAAAGTTAATGAGGTTCGTTTTATAACTTCCTTAAATGAAGAAAATAAAAAGCTTATTTTGCGTCAGAAGCTTCATGATTCAGAGTTGAGGAGAGCTGAAAAACTTCAAGTGATAAGAACTAAACAAAAAGAGGATATGGCAAGAGAAGAAGCTGTTTTAGAAAGGAGGAAACTCATTGAAGCTGAAAAGTTGCAGCGCCTTGCTGAGACACAGCGGAGAAAGGAAGAGGCTCAAGTTAGAAGGGAAGAGGAACGCAAAGCATCAAGTGCAGCACGTGAAGCAAGGGCTATGGAACAACTTCGTAGGAAGGAGGAAAGAGCCAAAGCCCAGCAGGAGGAGGCTGAACTTCTGGCCCAGAAATTGGCAGAGAGACTTAGTGAAAGTGAGCAACGCCGCAAGTTTTACCTGGAGCAGATACGAGAGAGAGCTTCCATGGATTTCAGGGATCAATCTTCACCTTTATTGCGTAGGAGTTTGAACAAGGAGGGTCAGGGAAGATCTTCATCAATCAACAATGGTGATGATTATCAGGGGAGCAGCTTCTCAGGCTTGGGAGGTTCTACTCTTGTGGCAAACAATGTTACAGCACAACATTCAATGAAGCGGAGGATTAAAAAAATCAGGCAAAGACTTATGGCTCTAAAATTTGAATTTGCTGAGCCTCCTGTTGGTACTGAAAATGCTGGCATTGGATACAGAACGGCACTTGGAACTGCCAGGGCAAAGATTGGAAGATGGCTTCAAGAACTTCAAAGACTCCGGCAGGCGAGAAAAGAAGGGGCTGCAAGTATTGGGTTAATAATTTCTGAAATGATTAAGGTAATTTAGTTCAAGGATTATAAGTAAGCTTTTATTTTGTATAGCCGCATGTGGGAAAATGATGTCCTGAATTTGGGTACTTTGCATTAAGCATGGCTGCAATTTCGTACATCACATTGTAGAGGTCAGAGATTTGATGTGGAAATTATCTTTTCACCCCCTTCCCCAGGATCCCATTGGTTTCTTAATTAGTGAGTTTTTATTTTATTTTTTGCTGAACACATTTTTATGAATCTATTGTGTGCTTGAAATTGCATCTGCCTTATTGATGGTCCAGTATGCTTATATAGAAAAAACCAGCTTTTAAGTTTACTACTCTTTGGGATGGTTATGTTGACTTGTAAACACTGATCCTGATATGTTTTTTTTTTTTTTTTTTGGATATAGTATTTGGAGGGAAAAGAGCCTGAACTGCAAGCTTCCCGCCAAGCTGGTCTGCTTGATTTCATAGCTTCTACCCTGCCTGCTTCTCATACTTCGAAACCTGAAGCCTGCCAAGTGACAATACATCTTTTAAAGCTTTTGAGGGTGGTGTTATCTATGCCTGCAAACAGGAGTTATTTTCTTGCACAGAATCTCTTACCCCCAATCATCCCGATGCTGTCAGCAGCCCTTGAGAGCTACATAAAGATAGCAGTATCCTTAAATCTTTCTGGTAATGTTAATTTACCATCAAGCAAAACCTCAGCTGAAAATTTTGAATCGATCACTGAGGTGCTGGATGGTTATTTATGGACTGTGACAACAATTGTCAGTCATATAAGTTGTGATGAACGACAGCTCCAAATGCGAGATGGCTTGCTGGAGCTATTGATTGCCTACCAAGTTATTCACCGGCTGCGAGATCTCTTTGCTCTTTATGATCGGCCCCAGGTGGAAGCATCACCATTTCCATCTTCAATTCTCTTAAGTATAAATTTGTTGGTCGTATTAACATCCAGATCTGAAACGAATTTTTCTATCGATTGGAAATATGTACCTATTGAAACATCAGTAGGAAATGGAAGTCAAGAGGGTAAAATTTCAGAGTGTGATAGTACTGAATTTCTTCCTAGAACTCAGTCTTTTGGAGATTCTAGACCTCCATTATCTGTGCTAAATGGTGGTAAAGTTGTACAGCTACCAGATGTTCCAGAGGATAGACCATTAGATGAATCGTGTAAGATAAATCAGTCTGTTGAGTCAGTATCCACTGTTAAGGATAGTGAGAAGGAGCAGCCTAATCATTTGGTTGAAGCAAACAATGCTAACACAATCAAGACCAGTGCTCCAGATGAACCCCGGGCGATTCCGAGTGAGGATATTATGGACCCTCTTGCATCACGGAAGGATGAGAAACACTTGGTGGATAATGGTGCAGAACAAAAGAACGAAAACATTGTGAGCTTGGAGCAACCGGTAGCATTTCTTCTTTCTGCTGTATCAGAGACTGGGCTTGTCAGTCTCCCTTCTCTGTTGACATCTGTATTACTGCAGGCAAACAACAGATTGTCTTCTGAACAGGTAACTTTACTGCTAGCTGCAAATAATCTACATGAATTTTTATTTTTTTATTTCAATATGGGGGAGGGGGATTCAGACTTGGGACCTCTTCCAATAAAGTTTAAATTTCAAATCTTCTGTTGTGTTTGGTGTCTTGTGAAAAAGAGTTGTGGTTGGTAGATGGCTCATGAAAACTTTGTTAGTTTATGAACACAACTTTTGAGTATATGATCCTTATTAGTTATTACCATATAAATGTTATCAAATCTCTTCTACACTGATCAAGAATATACAAATATGCAAAATACTTCATTTAGTGCCTATGCTTGTCTGGTAGTAACGGTACTGCTCTCCACTTATGGCATCATGATCATGAGATATACAAATTTTTAGCCAAATGTAAAGATTAACTTCTATTCTGTTTCAGGCCTCAGATGCCCTTCCATCTAATTTTGAAGATGTGGCAACTGGAGTACTGAAGGTGTTGAACAATTTGGCTCTTTTGGATCTTAAATTCATGCAGAGAATGCTAGTAAGTCCATTTAACTTTTTCAATCTTTGTTTAGATGATAATGGCTATTAAACTTAGCTTCATTGTGATGTTAGATATTATGCTCAATTCATATGTTTATCTTGAAACTCTCTTGCAGTGAGCTTACCCTTTTTGCATTTTTCTGATTTTCTTGCAGGCTAGGCCAGATCTAAAAATGGAATTTTTCCATTTGATGAGTTTCCTTCTTTCTCATTGCACCAGCAAGTGGAAAATAGCTAATGATCAGGTATAACCAATTCATGCCACTTTTTGGTTTTAGTTCTATACATTGTTTTTACTTGTAATTGCATGATTTCATTGCTGAAGTTGAACTAAACAATCTGTGCACCTTTGTATGATGTGCTGTGTCTCAGGTGGGGTTTCTTCTGCTTGAATCTCTTTTGCTCCTTGGCCACTTTGCCTTGTTCCACCTTGGGAATCAGGCTGTCCTTCGCTGGGGAAAGAGTCCTACCATCATTCACAAGGTCAGTGAAGTCTTTGCCTACTAATTTCTTATATCTTCAAGTTTTTTTGATAAAATCTAATTGTTTAGCTGGGTGAGGTCAGGTATGCGATTTACCGTTCGTATTCTTCAGTGACCCTGAGTTGATGCCAGTCTTGGCGGGCACACTGGTTGCTGCCTGTTATGGGTGTGAGCAGAATAAGGGTGTGGTTCAGCAGGAAATCAGTACAGATATGCTACTATCCTTGTTAAGATCTTGCAGAAACGTCTTGCCAGCGGTTAGGTCCAATTCAAACTTGGACAATTGCCCAGCAGATGACGCTCCCCTGAGATCCGGCCGCAGCAATGCCAAAAACACTAGACTTTCTTTAGGAAAGGGTGGTGCTTCAGGAATCAACAGCATGAGAATTGGCAAGATGAGGGGCCACAGAGAAAGTAAAGCAACAAAGAGTTATGAAGAGTTGGCTCTGAAGCATAATCTTCCAGCTTCAGAAACCTCCTCTATGATGTTGCATTATAGATTTCCTATCAGCTTCATTGGTAGAGCAGAAAACTTCTTTTCAACTGGAAACCCCAGCATCGGCGAAGTATGAGCTCGGGCATGGCAGAGCATGTCATTTTTGACAGATAGCGTCTTCTGTGTGCATGCTGAATTTTTTTTGGCATTCTGGCTTCAATTTCTGAGTTGAAATACTCAAATCTGAAATTTTCCACAGAAGTTTCCTCTGAAAGATATCACTGACAAAGGCTTAAAACTCTTTTGGCATAGAGCTAGTAAAGAGTCATTATTTGTCAAATATATGTTCTTAAATTCTAATTTAATGGAAAGCAGAAAAGGATTATCGTTGTATTGCATAATGCATATTGCACATGTGTACAGAATTGACAGTTAATTGCAATAAAAGATACTTGCATACTAATTTTTCCTGTGCTTCGCATCAAATTGCAGTTAGAGGTGCCAATCGCCTTTGGAAGTCTCCCTGTTTTGGTGTCAGGAAAAGAAAAAGAAAGAAAAGTCACTGGTGGATTGTTATTATCGTTTCTTTTCCATTTAAGATTAGTGCATTACCAATAATGGGTGTTTTCTCAACCTCGTCTAGTAGCCACAATTTGGCTCCCAACCATCAACACCCACTACAAACTCGCACAAAGCTTTTAATTATATTTGTCAATACTTGTTCCACTTCAGGTTAAGGTATTCCTAGATAGAAAATTTGTCTATCAAACACACACCAGTTGAGCATCGCTATGTCAACTGTCGATGAAGGGGAACAATAAAATGCAAATATTCCTTTCAAATTCCAATTGGATGGTTGTATGCTATACAGTTGACAACAATTACAAGGCAACTAAAACTACCTATGTATGCTTCGACTTCAAGGGTAGGCAACCCAAAAAATGAGTCCTAAACATCAAAATGTTCTTCTCAAACATTTTAAATGAAACTGTTGTTAAACAGACACAACAAATATATGGAATGTGCCAAACATCAAAATATTCTTCTCAAAAAAATAAATGAATTATACTTCTGGCAGATGGTTCTGTACTGTGGGAATCTTCTTGCTATTGGAGGGTTCATCCAAGTCTTCACTTGTAGTTGTAGCATCCAAGTGATTTGCTTAAGAGTAGGCGCTCCCAGGAACCTTGACTAAAAGCTCATCCTCAATTACATTCTCTTGCATCTCCAGATTCCCCTGGTCCTAAAATCAGTTGATGTGACATTAAATTGCTCTTTCAAACACCCAATACATAAACATTATTGCATATTTAAACCTAGGGTATTATGCGCTAGATTGATTAGACCCATCCCACTAACCACCAAATCTAAGTCTTCAGAGACACGCTCTTTCTCACTGACAGCTACTTTGTGAACTATTTTTGCATAAAGAGAGAAATTCATAAATCTTCTGGGTTATGGAAGTTGTAAGATTCGGATGCCTATTGACAACTGCAAAAGTTCATGTTTGGTGATTCACAGGATACGTCTGACTAGCTCAAATTAGGCTAAGATACAAGAACACTTGGATGTTTAGGTACAAATAAACACCTGACAACATACCTAGACACATAAAGTCTTCATTTAAAATTGAGAAAAGCTCCTAAGCTGAGGAAAATAATATTGACTGTATTAACTCCAGGGGTGCATGGTGCAAAGAATAGTTTACTCTTTTAAAAATGCAAGATGGAAGTTTTACCAAAAGGGAAATGGTAAGGCTGCCATCTCAGCAATTCATGCATAGGGCCCACTGTGCATACAATGCAAGGACAGCTTAGACTGAACAATTGTGACTATCTGTAACAGTCCTCTTTACAGAAAGCACGTACTATTACACCAATTTTGGAAAACAGAAGAAAAGCCACTAGTTTCAGAATGTACCTTTAGATTAGTCTTCATGCCTTTACTGTTTTTCAGGTTACTCATGATTGCTTTTAGTTGTTTCTTAGCCTGAATCCTTGTTGAACGTCGTTCAGAACTTTGTGCTTTAGTAACATCAGAATGACAGGCCACACAAAGAGTCCTCATGTTCTCAAGCTTGCATTCACCTACAGAAATTTTGAATAATGCAAACTTTGAAAACCAAAGCTTCCACATACATAAAGTGGAAAAGAAAGTATTGTGTTCTGCAATTCCAAAAGAAGGCATCTTCAATCATGATGTGTTAAGCCTCCAAAATTTGAATAAGAGTAAGAACAAGTGCAACTGAAGGGATATTTTTAACTATTTTTTTTAAACCTTTAATAATTAGATTACATTGTTTAAGCATGGGGCAAAAGTGGAGTCATATCATCAATTCAGTGACATAACGATGATTATAAGTTGTATCAGACTATTTATAATAATGTCAGCAAGACAATAATCAATAATATTATGCGTTAATTGGTTTAAATCATATGAAAGTTTGGTGGAAAATCTGCGGTACAAGGGATATTTCCAGGGAGAGAAAATTCTTGAAAATTCCTATGAAAAACAAGATAGTACATACCTCCACCCCGATAGACAGGAACAAGGTGGTCTGCATGCCATGCATTGCCCTCTGTTGGATCCTTAACAAGTCTATCAAGCCTGCAGGATGTCAAATGGCCAAGCATGTAAGTATAATTATAATCTGTTGTCCCTCTGCAGCAACTAAAAAAATACAAAAATAGTCAACACAATTTTCCTTCAAGTGACTTACAACTTCGTCAGCTTTGCCACTCTTGGTGCAACTTTTGCAATATACTGCTTTCGCATTTCCAATGATAAAGGTCTTATGTGCTCCACCAGTTTATGACAGTCTAATTGGCAGTTTGCACAGACACCATGTTCTAGTTGAAAAAGTTCCTGAAAATTATTGCACCAAGTAAATAACAAGGAATGAAAGATAATATCCAGAAAGCACCAAGAATTTTCAATTAAAGTATCACAGGCATAAATATTTCAAATTACAAGTGAGAAAAGTATGTGCTGAACTTGACTGTTTCAAATTAAATATTTCATGTCCTTACGCGACGAAGAGACCTGGTACTAGTTCGCATGCGGTATTCTTCATAGCAGTCAAGATTACAGAACAGATCTTCAAAATATTCAGGTGTCTTGGCATTGTAGCCCCTGAAATCAAGGAGAGTAATTGTCCAACACAAATAATTGTATTAACAGATCATTTATAAAGGACTTACTTGCATGGTGTTTGACAGAGTTTACAGAGAGGTTCATCAGTTGAAGTATAACCCTGACTGTATTCCTTCTCCTTTTTTCCATAGCCGCTACGTAGATGGACATTTTTCCACACAGCATTTGATGGTAAAGGTTGGCTAATCTCATCAAAAGGTGTAGAGCGGCGCTTGCTTCTGCCCTTCAGCAGTCCCTGTCATAGAAAAGAAAATAATTGGTATGTGTATTTGACTTAAAACTGATGCAACTCATTTATAGAAATTATAAGGAAAAGACACTTGAATAGTTGAATGAATGAACGATAAATGCACAGAGAAAAGATGAGTAAGTTTACTCCCACAAAGGAATATATGGAAAAGAATCAAAGTTCAGATTTGTACAAATGTACCCTAGTGTCGTGGTTAATGCCTTCGCACAGATAGCACAACTCAACAGCCAAAGGAAGTTGCAAAGGCTTTCCAATTAATTTCTTTTGTTCAATGGGCCTTAGTTTCTTCCACTCTCCATTGAATGCAAGAAGAGCATGCAAATAAGCTGGGTTGTCCTTGAAAGAACTGAAAGCTGTTCCTTTAATACTGTCAGCAGCAGGAGAATTCAGTGACTCAACTTCCTCTGGTCTAAAATTCTCAAAAAGTGGCTTTGGTCTTGAATCCTCTCCTGAGATGCAAGAATACAAGTGGATCCTACAAGTATATTGGCTCACCTAAAAAAGCACATGAGAAGGTTATAATAAATTACTGCTTGTTTAATTCCTATCATATTTACTGTTAATGTAACTTAAGTAAACCACATACAATTGAGGCAATCAATTCAGATATCCATTAGTATAGAAAACTTTGTCCATTAGATGATGGTCTGAAACCATATAGATTTCCGTGCAAAGAAATTTAGTCATTACATTAGTGAGATCTACCACATAATGTTTTGACATGTTACAATCTCCAGTCTTTGACCAGTGTAAAAAGGGAATCTGATAACCAGGTCGCAAATTTACCTCAAATCGCAGAGCATCTACTTGGTTAGTGCTACTTTCATCAGCTTCAATACGCTGAACAGGTTCACCATCATGTAGTTTGATTGTTTGAGATTTGATTTGGTGTTCCTGCGTCTTCTAACAATTCAAGAAGAATGCCATTTTAACATTAAATTGGAATAAAAAGTCATCTCTTTCTTTGGAGTCAAGAACAATTCAAATGTACCTTTTCCGATCCATCTTTGTCTTCACTGCTCTTTGTTAACTTACAGGAAGAGACTCGGTCATATCCATTTTTAGTCTTAAAAACATTTCTTTCCAACTTCTCTTCTGAACAACCACCCTTGTCCACATCCAAATCAGAAATCGCATCAGCCTGTTTCACCTATAAAATTTGTATAGATCATCCAACCAAATGGGATTCATTTGTGTGACTAAAAAGGTGAAGAAATGAGTATAATTCAATCTCATACTTTAAAGGCGGAAATTTTTATATTTAAGTTTTACCTTAATAGCACAACTTTCGGTTTGGGACGAAATGTCATCAGTATCACTTTCTCGTTCAGGTATACGTAGAATGTTTGCAACTAATTTATCATCTGTCTCAGAAGGCTTCATATCCTTAGCTAAGCAGCCCATGTCAGGCAATTTTAGTAGCTCTGCAGAGACCTCACCACCCTCTGTCTTTTGCAAAATATGATCTTCACAAGTATCTGCTCCACCCGATGTCTCGAAGAAAGAAACACCTTCAACCTGCCAACCCAAAATATGTGTTAAATTCTATAGAACAGACAAGAAACCAAACCCTCACTGCCAAAGATATTAAAAAAAAAGGGATTAATGTCATTTTGCTCTCCAGACTATTACACATGTATCAGTTTGCTCCCCAGACTTCTAATTTGGAAAATTAAGGACCCTGACTTTTTCAATTTTGCCAATTAAGGTTATTCCGTCAATTTATACATTTTTCATCTAAAATGTCGAGATGATCAAGCAAAATTTAGCAAGAAATAAAAGAGGAAAAATGATGCATGAGGAAAAAATGATAAGATCTAATTGGAAGGGACCATTTTGCCCTCAAAGATTTGGATAAAAAATGTGTAAATTGACAAAAGAACCTCAATTGGCAAAATTGAAAAAGTCAGAGTCCTTAATTTTCCAAATTAGAAGTCTGGGGAGCAAACTGATACAAGTGTAATAGTCGGGGGAGCAAAATGGTATTAATCCCAAAAAAAAATGAAAAATAAAGCCAAATAAACTACCAAAACAAGTCTTAACACTTGTTTCATTCATGTATATACTTATATAACCAGAGAGTTCCTCTTCTTAAACCTTTTAAAAGAAACCCTTAAATAACTGCTTCCCAGAGAAATCCTGCTACTAAATTCAGAAAAGATAATTATTCTATCTTTTTCCCATCCGAACAGTACACCAGCATTTTCACCCACAAACCCTCACTTCTAAAGTCTAATCCCAGACCTAGTTGGTCTTGGTCATAGTCGTAGAGAGTCCCCAACCTCTGATTTAATGAGCTGTCCAACATCGCAAGAAGTTGGCGCCCGTCTAATAATTTTGAAAATAGGACAGAACTGGATTTCAGTTTAAGGGATAGAAAGAATTGGACTGGCCGATAATGGTATGAACAACACAACAAAGAGGTTTACAAACCAATTAGCATTCAAAGTTGAAATGTACCGCTATTTCTTGTATTGCATCATATTTTCCATCTGTTGTAGATGAAACACAGTTCAAACTCCTGTTCAAATTTTGCCAATGTGACTCATCGATGGTATCCTGCGACATGTTAAACTCATCGGTTCAAAATTAAATGAAGAATATGTTTATAGAACTTCTATAAACAAAAGAAACAAGCACCTTCCCACTGAAGATGTAGATGTTGACTGCATTTGTTTGCCCTCGCCTGTGAGCTCTATCCTCAGCCTTCAATTAATTTCAGAAGAAGCATAAGCACATCAAAGGGTCAATAACACATAAAAGAGGAAAACCCTGACAATACACAAAATAAGAACACTGTACGCAAAAACCCATATGCACATGTACACTAAAATCATTTTCGTTTAAAATGAACAAATAAACTGTTAAAATCAATCCCTCATATTCCCCCCGGGAAAAAAAAAACACTCGATCAAGTAAAAAATAGTGAATGCAAGCAAGGGAATGATTTGATCAATCTTGAATGATTTATGAAATTAATGATAAGAGTTCACATCTGGAAAACTAAGTTTATTATTTAAACCTGAAGCATCAATGATGGGGACTGAGGAAGCTCCAAGAATACAACATGTTTTGCTGCTGAAAAGTCAAGGCCAACACCTCCAGCAGTAATACCAATTATTGCAATCTTAACCTGAACATAGACACTCATTGCATTAGTAGAAGACAAACCATACATATATATGGGGCAAAAGACAGGAGTCTTGGCAGGGACATCAGCAAAATCTCTATGATGTGGAAACTCCCAGATCTTCAGATGAAGACAATACCAAATTTTTAAGTCCATGATTCATAATTTGGAAAATATTTGCATGTAGTTAAGTTTGTAGCCAATTCAAGAGAAGTCACTGTGGAAAGTAACTTTTTTATGATAGTACAGCTGAGACGAACCTCAGTTGATGATTGGAATAATCGTACAGCTGACTGCCTATCTGTTGCAAGTGTGTTTCCATCAATTCGGACAAAATCAATCCCTTTTTCGCATATGAACTCCTGAGAATTTAGAATAAAACAAGACTTATATTCAGAAATTCATTGGACAACATCAAAATTAATGTCATTGCCCACCAACTATGAATATGAACTTCAATAATGCAATACCCATAAAAACAAGATACAGAGACCATATGTGTGATGATGATGATATGTAAACGTTACAATCATAATACATTATTGACATGTATAAGCACACTACTTAAATCTTCCAACTTCAATATAAGTGAACCCACAATACTCTTCATAATAACTAATCAAATGGCCCTAGATTGGAGCAGTATACAAAGTAATTCCACTTGAGCAACTGTCATCACTAAACTGCACGTGTGTACACAAGCCATTTTCAAAGGACGAACCAGAAGCACCAATTCTGAAGAAAATTTCACCTGTACTCCGTCAAGTACTTTATGGTGATGTGCAAATATTAACATTTTATGAGAACTGGAATCTGTCTCCAAGTTTGCTACATCATCTGACTCTGCAATGAGTGGATGAATGGAGAGCCATTCGCGAAACCCAGCTAGCTTTGCGATACCTAATTCTTGGTAGGATAGCTGCCTTGATCTGCAGCAACCCCCACTATCTGAAAGAAAAGGGAAAAGAAAAGAAAAAGAAAAATAAGTGAAGGCGCATAAAATCACACTACATGCATGAATTGCTTCTCAAATATGGCCTTCTTTGCCCTTACTATCACCCTTATACTGCATCAACAAACCAAAAATTTCAAGGCATTGATGCCCAGCACTTAATACACAACGTGGCAAAGCATAAGAGATACAGGCAAACACATCCTGTAACATATGAATTATACTCACATATACAGATGCAAAGACTACTTAATTTACCATTAGGTTCATCTGAATTTTCTGGAGGTACGTCTTCAACGGCACTTTTTCCCACCCTGACAGCAGCCTTTGCTGAAACTATATCCGATTTCTTCAATACTAATTGTATTATCTGTCGGCGTTTGGGTGGTAGCTGAACCAGGACATGTTCCTTCAAACGTCTTATCTACAATTAAGCTTCAAATAAAGAATGAGATTTGAACAAGATTCACCAAGGGTAAAAAGTAGACAAAGTTTCAACCATGTTAAAACAGCAGCAACACCTTGATCCCTAGAATGACAACATGTAAGTGAACTTCAAACCTAAGAATTACAGAACAGATTACTCTGATCTTCACGCAGAGTTTACTGAGAACACATCATCAGAGTATATATCTTATAGATAGTACATGTATTAATAATCATCAACCTAAATCCCAATTACACTCCTAGAGGTTAGAATGGCCCACATAAGAGTTCCTAGTAGCTATGTTTTTCTTAAAACAAATGTGTAAATTTGATGCTTAATTATTAGAGTACTGCTTTTTCCAAATGTGTTCATGGCTATATGCTTTATAGATTGCCACATAAATTTGACCTTGAAAACATCCAGTAGTTTAATTTTTTTAAGATAAATATTGACAAAATGACTATCAAATAACTTCTAGGGAAAATCAGTATGACATAAGCATATAAAGAACAAGAGCACACCATAACCGTTTGCTTAAGTAACATGTTCAACTCCTCCAAACGAGTGCCCTTCGAGAAATCCTGCAGCAACAATCCCATGGGGTATCAAAACTTTCCTTCGTAACAATACGTCATTAGAATCAGAAAAGGCTGATACTGATAAAGGGTGTTTCCATTATGTATAGGTAACATTTCAAGAAATCAATATAATGATAATGATCCTCAAGGCTATTCCAAATATTACCTGAAAAGTTTTCCCTTGAGAACCCTGGATATATTTGACATCACAGTAAGTTTTGGCAAATTCAAACTTGGTCTTTCCCAACAAACCAGGCCTGTAAAGAAACAAGTGAAATGTAAATCAGAACAACTAGAGAAAAGCAAGCCAAATCAGGTGAGATGAACAGTGTGAAGAGAACTTGCCATAACATATCTATCTGATGAAAAATGTCATATGGCCTATGATCACCTAGGAAGATATACAAAATGAGATATTAGAATGTACCGCATAGTAGTTAACTAAAGAGAAAAACAGAAAATAAGAAGGCTAAGAACATTAGAGGTCCAACTTGAAATAAGTAGAGAACAACATGCATTCCAGAAATAATACAGAACTGCAGAAAATACTGCTAATTTTCTTCAAAGGCCCATGCTACAACCTTGACAAAGAAGGTGTCCCGGATAGTAAAACTATGCGCTTGACCTTTGTTGCCACGTCAAGAACAGCTTTTATCTGTAAATATACATGAATAAATTATCACATAGTAAATTCACTCTGCAAGTTAAGTATACAGTATAGGAAATTTGCCACTGTATACTTAACAAATTACTAGGAAAATTGCAAATGAGAGCTATCTAGGAGACAAAATTTGACAAAGGGGAATTTCCCATATTACATTGTTTATGCATATTAGCATCTTCAAGCCGCCAGTCATTAGAATTGAAGACAGCAATATGCATAAATTAATGGCAATTCAAGCAAATAAATTTTTGTTCCTCAATTTCATACATTAAATTAGTGTATAACAGATATAAGCCATCATCCAAATCCAATTAGAACTAGGCAAAAATCATATCATGCCCAAAAACTTATAACGTGTTAAGATATATAAGGTGATCTTTTCCATGGCTGACGGATTTCACTGATATGATCAGTAACTAGTCACTTCCTTTTACACTTTGTCTAGACCAAAATGGTGTGTGCTCAGACAAGTCAAAAGCCATGAAAATTATCAATTTTTTTTTTTCCAACTAATGGAGCTGGATTCACTGGTCCAGCCAGGTACAATTTATTTGGTACAGGCATCATACAAATAGACGGTCTGAATTTCAGAGCACTTCATTCGAGTCATTGTACATTGATATTTGACATGATAAGAAACACACTTTACCTCTCCAGGTTCTGATGTTTTCTTTGTACATCGTACATGGTGGGACTCATCAACAATTAAGAGAGCCCATTCTTGGTCAAGCATGCTCTTACACAAACGGTGAAGCATTGTATAAGAAATAACCACAACTCTAGGCCACCTCTTTAAATTGGCAGGATTATTTTCATGACCAAAAACTGGAATCATAATAACATGTAAGAATCCATTCCTGTTTTACAGGTAAATCTATATGGAGTAAAAAAATGATGGATAGAAAATATTCTAGGTTATCAATTTAAAATGATTTCTCGACTCATTCAAAAGAATTGCATGCATAAAGAGCACCAACAAATAAAAGTTTTGTTCTCACTTTATAATCATATATCTCTACATCTATTGCATATTCACTCACTACCTCTTTTAGAAGGGATTAATGCAGATATTCAACCAAGGATATGAGTTCAAACTTCAAAGAACTATACCTGGCATAAGTTTGTGCATTAACAATAGTACTTCCTAAGACCATGAAGTTTTTTTCTTAACGTTATTAGATCCAAGATTAATAATAAAGATCCAAGAATAATCATAAAGATCCATTATTTAAGTCTTGACTATGCACTCTTAAACTATTTTTAAAAATATTGTTTTTAAACAAATTCTATGATCATGTTAACAAAATGCAAAAACGATAAATTAAACATGGAATCCAAGTAATTAGAAAGCAATATTGATTTTGTAAGAGTTTTCCCTAAAAAAAAAGTTATTTGATCTCAAACTACCCACCTTCCCCACTATTTGATCCAACTTAAACATTAAATAAATTGGAAACTCTGAAAAGGTATTACCTAGATGGATGTCAGCAGGCAAGCAAAAAGGAAGCCAACGCTCTAATTCTTCAGCCCATGAATAACGCAAAATAGCTGGGCAAACAACAAGTATAGGTCCTTCACTCATGAAACAGCATGCAATTGCAATAGCCTGGGAGGAAAGTTGTAGCATTTCAAGTTTCATATTTTCATGGCATCTTAGGGAAATGAAAAGGAATAAATTGAAAATGAAGAAGATACACATGTTTGTGTATAACTAATAAAACTCAATCTCTCTCTCTCTCTCTCTCTCTCTCTCTCTCTCTCTCTCTCTCTCTCTCTCTCTCTCTCTCTCTCTCTATCTGTGTGTGTGTGATTAATGAGAAAGCTAAAGAATATTGCAGATGTTATCCAAAGCAGCATAATAGCACTCTCACTCACTAAACACTACACTAAACTACAATGTCTGGAATGTCTTTCCATAAAACTATAAATCAAAATGCATATAAAGTCACTTAACATAAAAATACCTGGAGTGTCTTTCCAAGGCCCATTTCGTCTGCAATAAGACATCGTCCACCCCTTTGCAAACCAAATCTAATACCCTCAAGCTGGAAAGGCAAGAGTGCATCCAATAACTTCTTTGGTAGATTCCCAATCAACTCATCAACCTTATCATCAGACAAGTGTTCTGGCCTGCATGGTATCCATCGTCCAGCAATAAACGAATGTGAAAGTCTCTGTATAACATTAAGAGTACCCCAAGGTATCTCTTCAATGTCAATGCCCTTGTTGCTCCTTAAGCATTTCAAGACTGCATTGTAATCACTCAACTTATAAACACAGGCCTTTCCGCCACCGTGATTTTGCGTGTAGTGGGATGGAATGACCTAAGACAATGTCATTAAACAAAACTTTAAACACAAAATTCTCACTACATGTTGGAATACATTTGAATCTTATGGTTTGCTGTATCTATATATTGTATGCATGGAGCGAGGTTTGTATGTATGAAAGTAGCTATATAATTACTCAATACCAATAGTAATTTATCTGTACAAGAATAGGAAAAAATAAAAAAAAGTTCACTTCAGTCAAGAATTAGTCTTTTTCGAAACAAAATCACCAAAATTCAATTTCCTTTCTCTATGTTCATTCCACCATTTTCTCGCAACCCAAACATAAACCTCCAAATCCATAGTCCAAGAAAAATTAAGCTAATAGTGACCACTAAAAAGGCAACTTTTCCATAAAAAATCTATAATTCCACCAATTTCTTTTCTCACCAACCAAAAAAAACCTTAGAGACCCCCTTACATTAGCCAAGCAATCTCTTAGTCTCCTTAAGCACTCCTCCTGTCCCGGAAATGCAAACCCTTCAACGGCGACTGGGGTAGCTGCGAAGGAGTCCGGGGAGCTGATTTCGAGCCTGACCCGGAACCTCGTGGGAAAGTGGGTGTCCAGAACCGGAATGACCCGGGGAAGTTCGGGTCTAGGCACGGTGATGCAATGAGTGGCGTTTGGGGTGAGGTCGGGCGAGAGCTTCGGGCACTTGGAGAGCGACCATGGATTGTCTTGTTCTTGAAGATTGGAGGATTCGACTGCTTTGCGTTTTGCTAGGGCTGCTAAGCGATTCGCCTCGATTCGCTTTCTTTGTTCCTCCGTGATTTGCATTGGGGTTTAGCCGTTTAGGGTTTTGACAGAGAGTTTTGAAAAGGGGTTAAATTGCGCGGGTAATGGAAAGAGAAATCGATGTCTGCGGAAGAGAAACAGAACAGAAAATAAAGCGTTTGAGCGCGTGAATGCACGTGCCTAAACTACTCACGTGCAATTTTTTCTTTTTCTTTTGGTTTATTTTTTTCCAAACATTTCATGGCATTCTTAAAGAGAATCGTTTTTTTGGGTAAGAAAGTAATCATTTTTCTTTTTTGGTGGGAAAATACTCATTGACAAAGTTTTAATTTCATAGAGTTTTCTTTTTGGAAAGGATGAGTGCATAAAGTTTGAATATGTAAAATGAATATAAAGTTTTAGGTGTGCCACTAATAAATATTAGAACGGATTAATTGAGATTTAAATTTGCGATATAAATTTAACATCTTTAGTACTTCTCTTTTTATTTATGTTGATATTGACCGACCCTAAACATTAGAACAATGTTGCTTTTATTATAAGCACAATATTAGTGTAGAAAATATAGGCTAGCAACCCTATTCAAAGTTCAAGAAAATGCAAATTTCATGTGAATTGATTAGCTCATTGAGTTGGAGGAATTTAGCTCCATTTTAGGAGTTAAATCACAAGTGATGATTGATGAAGATCTTGAATAAGTGATTGAAAACTTGCACTTAGTTATCACAATTCAATATCTAGGAACATCTGCCTGCCAATGCATGAAACCCCCAAACCAAGCAAAGGCAGATGCCTCTCAATGTTTTACAATGAAGTAACCCAAACCCAATGACCTTATCCTTGTCCAAAACTAGCGACCCACCACACCTACTAGTTCTCCTATTTCCAACCTTGCAAGGTATTGAATTAGCAGTGAGACATCAGGCTTGGGTCATAAAAGTTGTTGCTTGCTTACTCTGGTGGGCCACCACCAGAATCCAATGTTGTTGTCCAGCCATTGGATGCGTTATTATACCAAACTTGAAGAATAAGGAATCAAAGAATAGCTGCATGGAATGGGAATATGGTGATTGGTGAATCAGTTGCGGGGGTTCCATTTCCATTACCAAACTTGAAGAATACTACTGCAAATTGAATATAATATGAAGGATGGTTTTGTTTTGTGCCAAACATGTCTTTCATGGAGACAACTTGGTAATTCAGGGTTTTGTGCATGTGCCTGTGTGTACTATTTTTGGGAAAAGGGCAAATCCTTTGCTTCCCTCTTTGTAGATGCATGTAAACTGCAAGGCATATTGTCCCTTTGCTTGCTTCCAAGTTTTCTGTACATGAGACATATTTTAAAATAAGTAATATATATCATAGTCTATGCTTCTATTTTTCTTCCCAACCAAACAGCCTATATCAGCAACAGAGGTTTTGGACAATAATGGATACTTTGAAGAAGCAAAAGAGGTACCCTTTGAAACCCCAACTGATCGGTGACTTGTAGTTTCTTGCCCTCTCCTTTGTCTAAATTCTTTTCAACTTAGACATAATCAAATCATTAATTTCCAGGACACATTAAGTATATATACTTGGTTTCTTTCAAAAAAAAAAAAACTGTTCCTACTTCTGCTTCTTCATATTATCAATTTCAACCGAAACTCGCCAGAAAGATTAATGACCACTTTGTTAGAGTGAGTTTTTCTGGCTCAGGACCAAACAAGCAGGAAAGATCAGATCAAACTAAAGCAACAAAGCCACCACCTCAACAAACAGAATCTTCAGGTACTATTGTGCATACTTTTCTACTAGATTCCTTATTAATATGAAGTTTGACTTAAAACATTGTGAGAAATGAACCCATGTTTTATCTTTCACTGCGCAACATATCTTTCAATCCATTTTTAGTCCTGGTGTGAAACCTTATATGGTTGTAGGCTTGTAGTACATGGTTTAGTGACTGGCTAAAAAATTTGTTCTTTTCTTTATGGCTTAGTTGAAAACAGAATATAATATTCTGTTCTGTGGTTTATCCATGGAACAAAGAGAACGAAAATTACAAGAATACTCAGGAAATTCCCAGTGACTGATTTTTGTAGACAACAAGGGGAAAAACTTGTGGAGGAGGCAGTTTCCGGGGCAAATGAGTCAGGATTATAAGTCACAAGACAGCGAGTTTGCAACTGCCGTTGCAGCAGCTGCATTTGCCATTCACTCAATTGAAGAAGCTGAATTGAAGCACCAGAAAGAGATGAGGAAAAGCGTTGAAATCTCAAGGACCAAGACTCTGCAGGATACCATGACTGGGGGGCCAAGTTCTGGTGGAGTAACTAGGCGATTATCAAACAAGGAAGCGAAGAATGGTGGTACTTTTGACTGCATACATTTTTTTTCATAATAAAATGTTCTTGAAGAACTAACAGGTTGATCCTTCTAATAGGTGAAGCTTCAATGAAAAAGTCAATGGAGCAGGATCAAAGAACATTGGAGAGTGTTTTTCCATCAAGGTATCCGAATCGTGCATCCTCTATAAGGCCTTCAACTCCTGCAGATGGATACCAAAACCGAAAGGGAAGTTCATCAGGACATGGTACTTTGGAGACCAAAGCAGATGCTTGGGAGAAAGCTCAGATGAAGAAGATTCAGAATCGGTAAGGACTAATTGTTTTGGGTGGTTCTGTTATAAATCCAAACAAAATTATAACTAATACAAATAGGGATTCTTGAAGGGTTGTTTAAAAGTCTAAGGAAGTAGAAAATGAATTCAGTTTCTTCCTTTTTATAATATTCAGGTATGAAAAGACGAGATCTGCAATTCTTGCTTGGGAAAATGAGAAGAACATGCAGGCGAAACTTAAGATGGAGAGAAGAAAGGTACTCTTTCAACCATCATTGTTCTTTAACTTAACTTTTGGAACGCAAAGTATAAGGATCACAACATGAATTGTTGAAATTGCAGAGTGAATTGGAGCAGAGAAAAGCAAGAAACATGCAACACTACCAAAGCAAGCAAGCAAGGATTGACCAGATAGCAGGAGGAGCAAGAGCACAAGTGGAAGAGAAAAGAAGAAATGAAGAGTCCAAGGTGAAAGAAAAGGTGAAAAAGATTAGAACAACAGGCAAGGTTCCTGCTACATGTTTCTGCTTCACTTGTTACTAGGAAGGGAATCACTTGGACTTGGAGAAACTGTGTCTGGTGATTAAAATCTGTATGCTAACAATGCAGTCTATTATATGAGTACCTAACAATATAATCATAACTTGTTTTAGTTGTACATGATGTATAACAATTGTGGATCATGGAAGGAGGAAAATTGTGTGAATTATATCTGTACATATATAACTATATATTCAAGAGGACTTTCCACAAAAGATTCTGCCATGGCACAAAGCCACAAAGAAGTAGATACTGGTTCAGTTATTTGCATCATTGGGTACTTCTTTGCATTTGATGCCTCTCTAAGCAGAGATTCTTGATATCATATCAGCCCTTAAGCTGCTACTGCATCTCAAATGCTAAAAAAAAATAAAAAACTTAAAGTATGAATTACTAGGGGAAAAGGATAAAGTCCAGGATTTTGATTTGGAAGTTTGGATATTTAAAAGCAACGTGTTAATATTTCCCTCATTTTGAGGGCAAGGGCACCACAGCTGGGCCATTATGCTGGATGAAATACAGTCAGCCAAAGTTTGCATTTTAGTTGATTGCTGAGAGATGATGGGAAAAGAGAAATAAGGGTAACCACAGCAAATACTGTATGTAAAAAAATCAAATCAGAGAGGGAAGGGCAATCAGTTTTGACCACATAAATATGGTTGAGCTTGACTCAAGTGGACCTGCTGGTCCTTTTTTCATAACCTGTGGTGCCCCCAAAATCACCATCACAAGGCAAGTTCTAAATCCCTAAGTGCTAGCACAACTGCAGTGTCTACTAACAGAGCTCTCTTATTGCTTATTCCTTCAGCATTATGTGGCAAATACTTGAGGACAAGTATGAGAAAGTGTTCCTGAATATGGAGCAAAGTGACCCCAGCTGCCATGGCCATGCTAAACATAAAACAAATCAATGATGGCCCTATTTGTCAAGTAACCATCTAGGCTAACACTAAACTAGGAAGGACATATAACACATATGTTTTGGACTATGTTTATTGGTATCTAGTCCAGCAGAGAGTCAGACCATTGCTATCTTAGAGTCTATTGGATCCTCAATATCTATCTGATATTGTTTAACTTTTTCCAGAAGGAGGGAAAGAAAATAACCCCAAATTTGTTCCAAATTTTCAATTCTCAATAAGAAACTAGTTCACACCTAAATAAACTGCATATATCCAATGCAAAGGTTCTTGTATTTTTCCACACATATAATTCTTCAAAAACATGCATCAGATTATACAAACATGCTCTGAATTAGTTTGTAGTAGTATTTGTTAGATGTGGAGTTGGGATTATTTCGGATGGGAGAAATTTCACTATGGTTGACAACTTGACACCAAGTGGCCAAAGAGGACCATACACAGTCGCATCCTCCACATGGCATTATGGGCTGTGTCCACGTGTGCACTGATGACGCTGGGAGTCCTAATCTAACGTCTGGCTTGAACAAAGTTGGACAACTTTTTGTACACAAATCATACACAGAGATATTGAAGTTATAGAGAATAACAAAATTTAAAAATGATATGTGTACATAAGATTGTGCAGAAGTCATGGTTGGTCTAGCTTTACAAGTGGGGACAAGAGAGAGAGAGAGAGAGAGAGAGAGAGAGAGAGGTGTCAAATTGCATGTCAATTTCAACCCAAACTTATCTATCTGTCAAATTTAATGTGTTCATAACTTGCATGATATGATTTGAATGATGAACAAAAAATGAGGTTGTCTTGAAGACACTAGAGTGTCCATAATTGCCGACTTAATGGGCAAACTACTTTCACAAAATCAAAATCCCAATATGACTTTGCTTGAATATATTCGGACAGTCCAACAGAGAATTGCAAGTGAGAAAGGCCAGGGTTTAAAAACTCATGACCTTAGATGAAAATTCTCTTAGATTAATCTCAGTTTATATATGTATATGTGTGTGTGCATGCGCGCATTGACTTACCATTAAAAAAAAAAAAATGTGGCATGGAGATCACACAAAATGACATAAAAACCCTTTGACAAAAAGGGTCTAGGGAGAGGGGTCAAGAATTCAAGATAGAGCTAAAGCATATCTGCTTCCCTCTGAGGCTTGTTTTGGCTACCACATGTTTTGTGTAAAATCTCTATCACAGCAATGTGAGTGTGACACATAAAAAAAGGGACCAGAAGACAGACAAGGAAATATTAAGAGGGTCCAAACTCCAAACTCATCGAGAGAGAATTACATGAATGAGTGATGGAGTGTTGAATAATATTCTAAGGCTGCACCCAAGACAAGAACAAGTCGAGGCCGGAGAAGAGGGAAACATCCTCTCACGTGCACATGCAGATGCAGCAGCAGCACCACCACCACCACCGCCCCAACACCACCCATCTCGTCCCCTTGTACGCACAAATACTATTATTCATCAATATTGATCTTGATTTGTGATCGATTTCATTTTTCTTCTTTTAAAAAAAAAAAAAAAAAAAATTTCTGCTTGAAGTTTGGATCAATGTGGGGGGAGAGATCCACATATGTGCATACACCCACTTTGTGTTTCCAATCATTCTTTCTTTGATTTTCTCCACCATTGCTAATTAGTTTGGTTTTTGTTCAAGACCATATATGTATATATACACCAAAAGAAACCAAGACATTCTTCTTAATTTCTGCAGAAACACTAGTATATATATACACACTACATGTTTCTCCTAACTAGTTATTCTTTGATCTTAACCTATCCTAATTCTAACTAATTTTCTCGTTGTTTGAACTAGCCCAAGGACTTGTTCATCGCTTCGTTTATGTAAATAATTAATACGGTTTTTCTTCCTTGTTGTACTCAAAACCTTTGGGTTGTAGGAAAACCCTCTTCTATGCTCTATTTAATATTCTCTTTACTTAATTGCAGAAAATCATTTCTTACTTAGAATAATTTTTCCATTGTGCATCATATATAATACTATGTTTAATGCTTTAATTAATTAGTTCAAAAATGAAAAATTCAATTATTAATTTGGTTTTCCTTCTTCCCTTCATTTTGTCTTCAAACCAGGCTTACCAAGAAAGATTGCATTCATTTGACAACTCATTTTTAAACTTTATATTTCATCTTATTCTTAATTAATTAAGATTGCTTTAATAATTCACTTCACACATATGCTTGGGAAGTACAGGTCTAATTATGACGTCACAGAGCTAAAATTGGAA
Organism: Dryas octopetala; assembly: GCF_963921425.1. NCBI lineage: Eukaryota > Viridiplantae > Streptophyta > Magnoliopsida > Rosales > Rosaceae > Dryas > Dryas octopetala. Next base: position 17,109,030 of record NC_141374.1, on the reverse strand, counting down.
AACGGACAGTTGGCCATGCATGGGCTTGGTGGGCTTCTTCCCACTGCCCCGGAAAAGCCCATATGGGGTATTAAGGCCGGTGACACACTAGAATCAATAGTCCACCAAGCTACATGCCACAAACGTGAACAAAACTCAACCCATCATGACCGGACCCCGGCCAATACAAGCTCAATGGTTGCATCCTCCGGCGGCGGCGGTGGCAGAACATGGACCGGAGATTCTGGCCAGCCGGTGCCAGTGCCGGTGCCGCAAGGGTGGACAAAGAAACGTACACGACCACAGGCTTCAGACTCCTATGGAAAATTTTTTTGTAGTAGTACTACCAGCAATATTCATGAAGAGCGTGCAGATCCTAGCGCTTGTACTGCTAGTGCTAGATTTTGCAGAGACAATACAACTATGAACACATGGGCTTCTTTTGAGTCTCCTCCGAGCTTGAAGACCAAAAGCACAGACGAGGATTCGGCCTCTCATGGGGGATTGGTATGTATATGTACATTAATTCTTCTTAATCAACACCATATTCATAATAATGTTACATGTATCACATTTACTAATTATATTTCGCAAAGTAAAAATTTATCGGCATAGATGGATTTAACTCACATAGGTCTTATTTTGATTAATAAAATTATAAAGTGATCTAAAAATATGATACAAATAATGTTATTTATCATTTCTAATAAAGGATGTGACAACTAATAGGAAAACCAAGAAGAAGAACGACGAGAGATCACCACCAAAGGTGATGAATCAGGCCTTTCACACTCAACAAGACCAAGGCGAGTTGCTGCTATTCATAATCAGTCGGAGCGGGTAATTAACAATTTAAGTACCATCAATCCATTCCAGTTAGCTTAAGTCACAATTTTTGAGAAATAGTCAAGTTTTGCATCTTTAAAGATTCTTGGTCAAAAAAAAAAAAAAGATTCATGGCCCTCTTTGGCGAAAAGACAGAAAAGGGCTTTTTAGTCTTATATATGTTTTACAACCTTCAAAATTCTGACTCGAGACCTATGCCAGAGGGTTGGAGCGCTATATGAGGAGGTTTAAACAGTACTACACAATGATCATGTTTTTAAGATTTTAGAAGAACAAAAAAAGGGGCAAAGTACTTAAAAAGTGAAAAAAAAAAAAAAAAAAAAAAAAAATTCTGATTGAAATTTCGATCACCCCATAAGAAAAAGAATGCCTTTTGTGTGATAATAGGAAGTATGTCTTATAAGGACTATATATAAAGAATGAAAATAATGCCAATGTTATTCTTGTTCTAGAAACGAAGAGATCGGATCAACCAGAAGATGAAAGCTCTGCAAAGGTTGGTACCAAATGCAAGTAAGGTGAGCCATTGTGACAAGGGCCAACTAAGGCACATGCAATTAATTATATTATTGTATATTTAACAACAGGTCCACTAATGGAAACCATTATGAATATATATTTTTGTGGTTTAATTTTTTTTTTCTTTTTTTCATCACTCGCTATAATATTACAGACTGATAAAGCTTCAATGCTTGATGAGGTGATCAAATACTTGGAACAACTTAAAGCCCAAGTTCAGATGCTGAGTAGTGTGAGAAACATGCCCCATATGATGATGCCTTTAGGGATGCAGCAACATCTTCATCAAATGTCAGTCCTGCAAGCGCATATGAGCATGGGTACTAGAACTGTTGGTCCTGTTGGACTAGGAATGGGCATGGGAATGCTTGACATCGACACCGTGGCACGCATGGCTTCTCATCAACAGCTACTGCCGCCGCTGCCGCTAATTCATCATCCAGCTGTGGCTGCAGCAGCTCCTACTTTTATGAATCCACCCTTTATGGTTCCCCCACACCCTACTAGTGCTCAAGCAAAGCCTGACCCTGCATCTGCAAACACTACTAATGCTTCAGGGTACCCTTTGCCTGATCCATACAATGCCCTTCTAACACAAGTATGTGTAGGTAATGTTAGATGTACCAAAGTTTTTGTATCACATCTCTAATAGAAGTGTGTATCACCTCTACTAGAGATGTGGTACCAATGTGATTGTGGATTGTGAGAAGTATCTATGTACCAAAATTAGTTTTCAAAGAGACCCTTTTTGTAGTTTTGGAAGAGGTATTAGATTGATCATATTTTTCCCTCACACATTCTAAAGATGGTAGCAAACAATAACATGAGGGATTAGAAGTCTTAATTCTTTATTGTGTTTTTTTTAACTTGAACATTGATGAATTGATTTGCAGCAAACAATGAATATGGAGTTGTTCAACAGGATGGCAGAACTATACCGCCAACAAGTGAATCAGACGACAGGGGCAACAAGCAGCCCATCATCACAGTCAAACCATGTGCAAGGGGACTAAGAAGAAGCTGCCTAGCTTAGAAGAGGAATAGAAAGCACACTAAGTGGGTTGTTAAAAGAAAATCTTTAAGATTGCCTGGCCTAGTTGATGTAAAATGTGACTTTAATTAAGAACATCATCCATATTATTATTTAGACATATATTCAATAAGTCTTACATATAATTCATAATATGTGGGTTTGTTTGGTTCTTTCTGCTAAATGGATGATCATCAACATGAGAAGGAGAAATGGGATATCATACAGAATTATTCTCTACAGCAGTTAATCACACTGCGGATACTGTCAATGTCCGAACACCAAACAAGGAGTGCTCCAACACACCCTCTCACGGCATCCAGTACATATATATATTTGTGTATATCCCATTTCTGATGTGAGTTTTGAACCGTAACCATTAATTTGTTCCCAAGTCATCAATGTACTTAGGCCTCGTTTGATGGATAGGATAAATAACTAAATTCATGTGTATTCAAAGAAAGAGTTTTTAACTTGAAAAAATAAAATGTATTAAGATTGACTAATCATAAAGGGAGACTTTTTCCTTCTAATCCTCAAAAAAATAATGAGATTAAATAATTCATCTTCTTTCTTCAAGTTAAAAGACACTTTTCATGTTCTTCGTTGAATACACATAAATTTAACTATTTATCATATCCAATCCTATTATATACACCAAACGAGGCTTAAGTGTGCCTAATGAATTCAAATTGACAAAAGAGCTCCATTGGTTTGTTACTTCATACATAATCTCAACGTGTCATATGACCAGTGTTCAAAATATCGGTTTCTGGACTAAGCGATACGACTCATAGCTCATATATGGCTGACTTTTGGAAGAGTCCGTGATTTGCAGCCACAAATTAGTTTTGATGTCAATGAAAGTCGATTTCAATTACAGCATATGCAAAAGCAACAACCCCTTAAGCATGCATGTCGGTAAAATTTCATACAGTCACGCCTTAGGATCACGTTATTACCAAACTGGGAATATAATCCAAATTCACAGTTTAAATTATTTCATTAGTTTTTTAAGTGACATTAGTTTCCAACTCTTGCACACCAGGCCATGGCGCTGGCGGCCGTGGCAGTGCGCCATGGTAGTCGAGGAGGGTGAAGAGGATGGGAAAGGGAGGAGGTGACTCAAGAGAAGAGAAGGAAGAAAAGGGAAAAAAGTGAATCACAAAATGAAATCAACAAGAGTAAGATGGATACTATAATTCCCAATAACAGAACCCAATCCTGGAGTTCAAACCCAGGCGGTGACTTTTTGCCAACCAATAAACCAACCACTACATAGTACATTAGTTCAATCATAAGATTGTAATGGCAAACCAAAACTGATCCCAACAAAAGAGAAGAAGGAACAATGAATACTGATCACTAAGCAAAGATTTGTAGTTGTTCTTCACAAGCACAAATCTGATATTTGATAAGCAATAATATAGAACAACAAATAATACAACTCTTTCAGCAAACCAATAGCTAGCAGCGCACACAAGAAAAAATGTTTCATATCCTCAGAGAACCTTCATACCTTGATTCAGTTTTTCTCCATCTATGCCTCTGCAACATCACAAATTCCTGTGACTTCAATACCATGTGACCTTTAAGATTTTTCTTGTCAAATATGTACAGAATAGCTATTATGTGTTTGGTTTATCAACATGCATCTGTAGTTTCCGAGGGTTTGGTATCCTGAAGAGAGATCACAGTCTCAAAAGCACCAACCAAGGCCTTGACTTTACTCTTCCTAGTCTCCACAAGCCTACTGGCAGTCTCTTCAATCACATTATTGAACAATTTCTGAGCATCTTTCTTTCCTTTTACATCTTGGTGTCTCAACACAACTTTCTCTGGAGTGACTCTAGTACCATTCAATACATGATCACTAACCTGCTTCCTCCTCAAGCTCTTTCTTTGGGAACCTTCCACATTTTGTCCTTGCTTTCTCAGAGAAACTTTCTCAGATTTGATTTTAGCACCGTTTGACTGACTGTCATCAACTTCCTTCCTCCCAATGCTTCCACTTTTGATACCAGCACCATTTGACTGACTGTCATCAACTTCCTTCTTCCCAGTGCTTCCCCTTTTGATATCAGCACCATTTGACTGACTGTCATCACCTTCCTTCTTCCCGGTGCTTCCCCTTTTGATATCAGCACCATTTGACTGACTGTCATCAACTTCCTTCTTCCCAGTGCTTCCTCTTTTGATACCAGCACCATTTGACCGACTGTCACCAAATTCCCTCCTCCCAATGCCTCCCCTTTTGATACCAGCACCATTTGACTGACTGTCATCAACTTCATTCATCCCATCGCTTCCCCTTTTGATACTGCCTTTACTATTTTGATTTTCTCCCAACAATCTTACTCGCCTGAATTTGAGTTTCCTTGGAGTATTGTTTACAGGCTGAAGTTCAATCACTCTTCCTCTCCTGAATGTCAGCTTCCGGCCTATGCTGTTTTTATTTTCAGAGCCAAGTATTCCAGACCTCTGAGGCCTTGTCTTGTGTTCCACCTTCAACTTTACCTTTTGATTCTCAGTTTTAAATGTATTGTGTTGAGAGCTGGAGCCATTTTTTTTATTATGAGTGGACTGGGATGGAGATATGGACATCAATGATGACGAGGATGACGATGGAGATAAAGATGTTCGAGTACTATGTTGAATATGTCTCAAGCCTTTGTTTCCAGGGCATAGAGGAGGTGATTGGACACGACCTCCATTAAAAGCATGTTTCAAGTTTTTCTTCTCAGAGGATGGAGGTGACCGAGTCATACTAATTCCCTTCCTTGCATGCTTCAAGATTTTGCCTTCAGAGGATAAAGATGAGGACGACGATAACTTAGGAGCATCGACACCATTTGGAGTTGGTTCCACATTACTCTTTTCAGTAGTCGATTCAATGACGTACAAAATCTTTTCTGGCATATCCTCATTGCTGGGTTGCTCACGTTTAACTTTTCTAGGATTGCTTTGATCTTTCAGATGAGACAATCCTTTAAGGTTCTTTAAGCTTCCAGTATTCATGCTGGAGACTCTCTTGACAGAGTGCTTGTGCTTGGAAGACGAAGAAACAGTTTGAGGCCCCAACATCTTTTTCTCAACGAATACAGAAGTCCTCGAATTTATGCTTCTGATTTTTCTATTCCCTCCGCTACTTGAATCTTCTGGTATTTTCTTGATTTTTCTGGTTCCACTTTTTCCTTGATTGCTTGAACTCTGTCCTGGGAGAGAAGATGGCTGTAATTGCTCAGGCTTCACCTTCGAATTGATGGAACCGTCTATAGAAACATCAATTTCCTTAAATGGAGATGAACCTTTTTTTGAGGTAACAATTCCTTTCTTTTTCAATGACACAACTCTTTTCTCCACCACAACACAATTATTAAGTTTCTGGGTTTCAGAATGTGGAGAAGGCTTGGGACTGATTGCAGATATCACCTTCGAATTGTTCAGGCTTAGGACTGATCCTGGGATAGAAGATGGCTCTAATTCCTCAGGCTTGACCTTCGAATCGATGGAATCTTCCATAGAAACATCAATTTCCTTAAAGGGAGATGAAACTTTTTTTGAAGAAACCGTTTCTTTCTTTTTTGAAGATAAAACTCTTTTCTCTGTGACAATAGAATCATCACGTTTCTGGGTCTCAGAATCTGGAGAAGGCTTAGGACTGATTGTGGATATCACCTTTGAATTGCTCAGGCTTAGAACTGATCCTGGGAGAGAAGATGGCTCTAATTGATCAGGCTTTACATTCATATTGATGGAATCTTCCATAGAAATATCAACTTCCTTAAAGGAAGATGAAACTTTTTTCTCTGTGACAACGGAATTATTAACTTTCTGGATCTCGGAATCTGGAGAAGGCTTAGAACTGGTTGTGGATAACTTTTTCCTTTCTTCTGAAATAGTTGTTTCCAGACTCTGCCTTTCACCTCCAATTTGTCTATCCAATTTTGGCATTGCAGTAGTTTCCTGTTCATGGGAAGCATTCCTCACTCCATGTTTGCAATAATCATGGTAGGAGCCCATTGGAGCTTTGAGATAACGGGACCGAATTTCTCTATCCATAGTTGTTTCCAGATTCTGGCCTTTACCTCCAATTTCTCTATCCAATTTTGGCATTGCAGTAGTTTCGTTTTCTTCGGAAGCATTTCTCCCCCCATATTTGCAAGAATCATGGCAGGAGCCCATTGAAGCTCTGAGATAACGGGACTGAATCCTTATACCAATAGACCTCCTTCTGATATTACCACCATTGGGGTCTAGTGGGATCACCAGGATAGAGTTCCTTCTTTTATCGCCATCATTTGGCTCCATTTTCTGTGGGATGGCTGGGACAGAGTTCCTTCGGGTATCACTTCTTCCATTGGGTTCTATTTCAGGCAGAATCATTGCAATAGAGTTCCCTCTAACATCACCACCATTGGGCTCCATTTCCTGTGGGATCCCTGGGTTAAAGTTCCTTTCAATATCAGAAGGAGGATCTATTTCACCGATAGAGCTCCTTCTGATATCAACACCATTGGGCTCTACTTCCTGTGGGTTCACTAGGATAGAGTTCCCTCTGATATCACCACCTTTGGGGTCCATTTCCTGTGGGATCTCTGAGATAGAATTTCTTCTGATATCAGTATCATTGGGCTCTATCTCCTGTGGGATCACTGGGATAGAGTTCCTTCTGGCATCATGACCATTGAGTTCTATGTCTTGTAGGATCACTGGGATATCAATGTTCTCTTTTTCCATTATGAAGGAGATGCCACAGAAAACTGGCAACCCTGTGCAAAATCAAAGTTTCCACAGAAAGAGAGAGTAAGAGGGTATGAGAAAGCAACACTCAGTTCCTCCATGAAAGTTTGATGCTTTTCCCATTATATTCCAGGTAAAAAACAAAAATTGAAGCAAGACTGCTCACCAAGAATCTTATGTAACTATAAGATAGTGAAAATCAGGATGTCTCAAAGCTTCACAAGATTGTAATCCTGCATACAACATGAATCACAAAATTCTACTCACATCTCACTCATAATAATTCCAGAAAAAATAAAGCAGATTTCATATTATATTATACAATGAAAAGAAAAAGGAAAGCTCGCAAAAAAGCATTTAAAGATCGCATGATTATTGAAACAATTAATTCACTAGTTTTGGAAGCTTTAAAATTGTTGTATCTGTAACTGTAGACAACTTAAAGAAAATGATATAACTAAGTTATGCCGGGCCTTTTAGCATTTACTGGGCTTATTTCCTTCTTTCCTTCCCCCTTTTTTTATTAAAGCTTTTATCCTTTTAGTACCAATAAGAACTCGTCAATACAACTTCACCTAACTATTTGTCAAACACGAGTTAACTAAAAATTCAACCTCCTAATTCAGATGTGATGCCTTCAGATACCTCACACAACAAATTGTGAATTTACACCTAACTTCTATTTAAATGAATCTAAATTTCACACAGTCAAGGGACCATTTGTGCACTCAAATGCTATGTAAAACACTAGTTGCTAGGAACAATGCAGCATGCATGCACACTCTCGCACACATGTATAAGAAGATTACTTCCATTCCATGGCTCAAAATGCATTTCATAACTTAATGCACTCATTTTGAAAGATTTGAAATCAGGCTATAAATTGTAAAACAAAGTGACACCCTCTGACAGCTAAAACATGAGAAAGATCAAATATAGATATGTAAGATATACCATGATTAGTCTCCTCCGAGGATTAGTTTCAGCTATTGAGCTCTTTGTTCAAAACCTGGAAAATAATACAGAGGGTATAATCACTATAACATATATATATATATATATATTCTGCATTTACAAACACCAATAACAAAACAAGACATATATCGCTGAAAACAAGTCCTTCTCATATGTTAATCCACATCCGCAACCCCCTCACCAAAAATTGCAATTCTCTCGATCAAAAATTGAGCAAGTTAATCCACTTACAGGTCCAAATGACCTAGGAGACCTATCAAATCCTTGTTGATCCATCACAATGATAAACAAGATTAAACAGAAGAGCCCTATTTAAAATTTGCTTATTAAGGAGAAAAGAAAACAAATTTCTCATCTAACTATTACACATAAACAGATGAAGTAAACCATTTGCAAGCTGATCAGAGACTAAGCCATTTTCAGTTTTCACAGAAGATATTCATTTCATACAAAAACAAATAGAAAGAACCTTTTTTCACAACAACCCCAGAATTATAAGCACAAAACAGAGAAACCCATTTGAAATTGGTCAAGAAAAAGCTCATTCAGGGCAGAAACAGAACCCAAAACATTGAGAAAACGCATCAAAGATGATACCTTTTTCCTTGTTTCTTTCTCTTCCAATCCTTGTCACGAAGAAAGCATGAGAAGAGAAGACGACCCCAGAAGGGGTTGTGGGAAAATTGGTTCGCTTTTCGAAATATTGGTGATTTTTGTTGTTGTGTTGTTGGGCTTTGAGTGCCTCTGTGAGGATGAGATCAATGCGCGTTTGTTAAATTTTGTTGCATCCAAAATAAACGCTGAAACCATCTTCTGGTGGCGGGTGGCCTTTTCAGGAACAGAGGGAGAGAGAGAGAGAGAGAGAGCAGAGGTGGAGGAGAGAGAAAGTTCTAGAAAGAGAACAGTGAAAGGTGGGGCCCGCCCCGAGGGGAACGGTCCTTGTCAGAAAAACAAAAACACTTTATCCGTATGGGAGAAAACGGTTGCGTCACCTGCCTGTGAGTCTGAGATTAGACGACAAACGCGCGCGAAACGTAACTACGTACCTTCCGTTCCGTTCCGTCTTGTTCTATTTTTATTTTCTCTTTTATTATTTCATTATTATTATTTTTTATTTTTTGGTATATTTATAAAGAAAATCTGTTACACATGTTGAAACAATACCTTAAACTTGGAGTTGTAAATTAATTTTTTTTTAATTATTAAATTTTATGGCCCTCTATGGAGTTCAAAATCAATATCATTTCATTAAAAATAGTAGATTTAATTGTAATAAAATGTTAATTGCGAAAACTTAATTGAAAAAGTTAAAACTATGAGAACTTAATCTTGTAAAAATAGTAGATTAGTTGCCCTTTTAGACAATGATATAAGAAAATATCATTTGCCCTTTTGACAATGATATTAGATTAGTTAAAAAAAACTTGTAAAATTACTAGATACAAATTACAATGCATGTATTCTTTGCATAAAGTATTGGGGTTTGGGATGTTAATTATAGGAAAAGTATTGGAAACCAATTTGATTGAACAACTTAACTGTGGCATTGCATGGTATGGTTGAAGCTTTATTAGCAAGTATAATTATTAATTGCCAAGATGTTTCCTACAAGAAAAAGAAAAATGCCAAAATGTGGATGAGTGGATCATTGAGCATGCTAAGTGCTTTAATGTTTTCTTGTATATTTTGTTTTTGTTCTCTTTTCTATCTCCCAAGTCTTTTCTCACCCACCAACCAATTATATTGGTGGGTACCGTATGACTTCTGGTCCTAGCATGCAGCTGCGGCTCAAGAATAAATTAGAAAAATAAGAAAGGTGAACTAATTGAGTAGCAAATTAAATAAATAAATTAAAACTTGTTAAAACTAATCGAATTGATTATCAATTGGGTCGACTTTGAATTCTTTGATATCTCTACATGAGGCTCAAAACAATATATTTTGAATATTCCTATTCTTAGTGTAATTATGGCATCACAAGAGCTAATCTTCTCTCAAATCTCAATCAAGTGGTGATCACTTACATGAACAAATAATTAATTAAGGACTATGAAATTTCATCTATTTATAAATAGAGCTCCAACAATATTAAGTATATATTATGGAGACTGACCTGACCCTCCAAGTCTCCAACTGCAGCAAGCACTCGATAAAATAAAAAAGCAATCAATAAAAGTTGCTGGTCCTTTCATTCCATATGGCCTACTCTTAACTCCATATGCAATTATTTATAAATACAGATTTTGGGCTTTTGAAATGTACACCATTCGGCCCTTTTTTGTAAGGATTTGGGCTTTGGGCTTAAATAACACATGTACTATAGTGATTTGGGCTTAAATTCACAAGTATCTTCGAATATATATCATCACCATGTAGGTTACTTGGTTCAGTTATACAATTGAGAAGACTCCTACCAATTGATCACATTATTTTACAGCGTCTAGTAAAAGCAATTAAACCCCAAGAAAAAAGTTATGTATATGATGCAAAAAGTCAAAAACTATAATAATGTGTTTGGATGCAGAAAAAAAATTTGAAATTTAAAAAAAGTCAGTATTTCACGCGTGAAAAATTGAAAGTTCCGTGTTTGGCCAAATTATAGAGAAATTCACAAATTACGAGGGAAATATTTGTGGAATTTACAGAGCTAAAATCATGAGTTTAAATTCCAAAAAAATAGGCGTCATTTTTACAATTCTTATGCAAGCAATAATTCTCTTTTCCAAGTGGGAATAAATTTGAAAATTCTAAAAAAATGAAATTACTCATAAAAACAAGCAGGACTTCCTTTTCCATCTCACCCAAAAAACAAACGTAGGTACATAAGTGCTTTTCTACATCTCAAAGCAGCCCAGTCCCTACAAAAATAGAAGCAGAACGACAAAAACCCAACCAGATCAGTCACCATGGTGCTATACTTAAGAGATTTGCTGGTTTGTTTCTTTTCTCACGTATGTTAATTTTATTTCACTACAAATACTCATGTGTTCTTTCTCTCTTATTTATAATATGATTTGATGGTTAATTTAAGAATTTTCTCTGGGAGAATTGAAACATGGGTCTACAAAGGATTGCAAATAAAATTTATAGGTAGAGGAACAATTATATATATATGTTAGCCCACAATCTGATCACGACTTACGACGGTCGGTGAACATATATATATCGACATGGGTTTGTGAATATATATATATATATGTTATGACATGTGTATGTTCACGGTCTGTGAACATATTAATCAATATGTGTGTGAGTATATATACCCACTCATATTAATCAATATGGGTATATATATATGTTACGACATGAGTTTGTGAGTGTGTATATATATATTAATCAATATGTGTCTTAGGGATGCTTCACGACTAATATTGATTGATATGAGCTTGTTTCATGCTATTATAGCTGAAAAAGTCACACACACATATATATTTGACTTTTCCAGCTATAATGGCATGAAACAAGCTCATATCAATCAATATTAGCCGTGAAGCATCCCTAAGACACATATTGATTAATATATATATATGCTATGACATGGGTATGTTCACGGTTTGTGAACATATTAATCAATATGTGTGTGAGTATATATACCCATATATATATATATGTGTGTGTGTGTGTGTGTTACGACATGGATTTAACAACTTTTCCAGCTATAATGGCATGAAACAAGTTTATATCAATCAATATTAGCCGTGAAGCATCCCTAAGACTGGGAACTCTAGCTCCTACAATTATTTAATTTTTTTTTTTACCACTGCACTATTTAAATTTTTAAATAACATCCGTTACCCAAACAAGGAAATTTATAATTTTTGTTATTTTTTAAATTCTACATACATATATCCAAACAATAGAAAATGCAATTGATGGAAATTTAATGATGAAATTTTAAATTCCATCATTTATAAATTTCTATGAAAACTAGAATTACTTCATCCAAACACACTGTAAGTGAAAATGATATTAGGCAGGCATGTAAGAAAAAATGAATAACCAGCTACCACTACTTTGTAACTTTAACCTCACTTTCAAGCTTTGCTTCCTTCTAAGTTTTTGCTTCATCATTCAAGTCTGTGTAGGTAAATATTTCAGCCAATAATTAAACAAATTAAGTATATAATTAGAAACCTAACTCTTTGCTTGATCTATGTATTAAAATATCAAGGCTTGTCAATTACCAAATGAATATATGGTTCTGGTAAACATGCATATATGATTTTGAAAGCAAGATTCATGAGCTTGTCTTCATGTTAAAGGTAGAATACAAAACCTAGCCAAAAGCAATCTATTTGAAGGGCCCACCTCAAGTCAAAAGCTCTTTTTGCTCTCTAAGGAAAGTTGTTAGTTAATCAAAATTTTGGCTACCCCATCAACCGGCCATCAACATTAATCGTAACAGCTGGAGAGATTGGAGGTTGCCGGCCATAAGACTCCACCACCAGAAGAGACAAGAAGGATGATCCTTAGTATTATGGGAGACTTGAGCTTGGAAAAATTCTGATAAGGACCTCTTAATCAAACAACAAGCAAAAGTTGGATCTGGAAGTTTCTGAAAGATAGTTTTACATATCCATCTTCCAAATGTTCCAAAAGATGAAACATATGCAAGTTAAAAGATAAGCCGAATCCTTCTATGTCTTTTTAAGAACCTCTAACAACCATTTATCCATTTATCCACAACATAGCCAAGACAATCACACCAAATTAGAGCCACCCAAGGACATAAAAATAGCATATGCTCAACAGATTCTGGACACAGAGGCTGATTCACAACCTTTCTCAAATGCAAATTCAAATTTGTTGCACATAAAATGCTTAACCTTTGGCAAAGCATTAGCCTTCCAAATATGCTTCCACACACTAGCATTCGACTGATGGGAGTTATGAGGATGTACCTAGGTTTAAATAATTAATCAAACAAGTTTATCATCATGTATTTTCTTAATTATATAAAATATTATGAGCCCTTAAGCCCTTTATAGCTAGTGTTAGGATAATCTCATGAATGCAATTTGTGTTGCAAGTTTTCCCATCTAATGCAAACAATATTCCAGGGTGCTGTGATAGATACTAATCATTAACTTATCTTAGCTGCATTAATATAAACACAATTAATTTTTCTGTGCCTGCATACTTGGATTACACACTAGTAAAAGATTTGACAAAATTATGAATATATCCCCGAAAAGTGATAAATATTGATTAATTTATCTGTAGTACTTATCAGATGTATACTTTTGTATGAAGAAGCAAAAGAAAATCTGGAGAAGGAAGGAAAGTAAAGAGGGGACTTTGATCACTTCACTTCATGACCACAGTTAAAAGTCAAATGATAAAAGGGAATTGTGTTGAACAAACAAGCATTTTTTTGGGTGGGGGGGGTTGGGTGTATTAAGTATATGGAGGTCACCCTCGGGTGACCCAAGTATTGTCCAATATCATGTGTCGGTACCTTGTAAGAATTAAATAAAATTGAAAATGTACTCAAATTTGAATAAATGAAATTCAAAATCAACTCAAATTTGATGAATGTAGCAGTATTGAGTCTGAAGTCCGAACTTGCATGCATGTTGCATCTTGAAAATCTTAATTGGCTCCCGATTATTTGGTTGGGATCATGATGAGAATATGCAATTAAAATAATGACATTGAAAATTTTCATGCAAGTAAACTTTTCCTCAAATGCAACTTTTTAGTTCAAAGTAGACAAATCCAAGGCATTGAGTTTAACCTGTCACGTGTGTCTGTCTGCGAGCTAGCAAAACCATCTCTTTCCCCCAACATTATCATTCATTTCCTTCTGTTTGCGTGAGCAAAATCCAGCTATAAAAACCCCCACCAAACAACAACAAATTGCCCACACACCACAAAATCAAGAACGCAGTACACCCTTTTGATCTTGACCAACCTTTACTCAAGATTCAAAAACCAGTTTGAGAGTTAATTGGAAGAGACAACCATGGTTTCTGAAATGTACCAATCCAAAAGTGTTTGTGTAATTGGGGCTGGACCCTCAGGGCTTGTTGCTGCAAGGGAGTTAAGGAAAGAAGGTCACAGAGTGCTGGTGTTGGAACAGAACCATGATGTGGGAGGGCAATGGCTGTATGAACCAAATGTGGAGGGAGAGGACCCCTTGGGAAGGACACCTTCCCTAAAAGTGCATAGCAGTCTTTATACCTCATTGAGGCTGATATCTCCAAGAGAGATCATGGGGTTCACTGACTTCCCATTTTTGGTTAAGAAGGGTAGGGACATGAGGAGGTTTCCTGGGCATAAGGAACTTCTTTTGTACCTAAAAGATTTTTGTGAGTGGTTTGGGTTAAGGGATATGATAAGGTTCAATACTAGGGTGGCATATGTGGGGATGTTAATGGATTATGGTACTTCTGATGTTCATCATGTGGTTGGCAATAAAGATTTGAAATGGATTGTTAGGAGTGTAGACAAGAAGACCCAGATGGCCATGGAAGAGGTGTTTGATGCTGTGGTTGTGGCCACTGGCCATTACTCTCAGCCAAGGTTGCCTTCCATTAAAGGTATACATTAATTCTTAATCATACCATATATACTTTTAATCTCTTTTCTGATCTCTCTGTTTTTATATTTTTCCTTTTCAATTAATTGTACTGGTGTGTGTTGATCATGTTTAGGAATGGAGGCATGGAAGAGGAAGCAAATGCATAGTCACATTTATAGGGTTCCTGAGCCCTTTCGTGATGAGGTAATGAGGCAATAGAGCTAGCTGGTCATTCACATTCATTGAAATTTTTTTGTCACAATTTAAGCTTATTTTAGCATTAATTAATTTGAGAGATCATCAAGTGATCCTTAATTTCCTCTCTACTTAATTACAGGTTGTGGTGGTGGTTGGAACTTCACTGAGTGGACAAGATATATCAATGGAACTAGTTGAAGTTGCAAAGGCAGTCTATCTCAGTGGCAAGTCTCTTAACATCTCAGAGGGCTTATCCAAAGTCATTTCCAAACATGATAACTTGCATCTTTATCCACAGGTAGTAATGCCACCGCCTCTATGCACTAATTTAAGTTTTTTTTCTTCATAATAATTATTGTTACCTTTCAAATGAAGCAAGGGCTCTTAATTTACAATCCCATTACTTTTAAACATGTTGTTTCCTCTGCATTGTGTTAAGCAAATGTTGTTAGTATAACATTTCAATGCAACAACATGTATGCAGATAGACTGCCTCCAAGAAGATGGGAAGGTACTATTTCTGGACGGTTCATGGGTCATTGCAGACACAATCATGTACTGCACAGGGTAAGTCTCCATCCCAAAATATAGGTTGTAATGTTAGGCAGACAATACTAACAATGTCAATATTAAGGATAACAATGTCATATGTAATACACACTTTGATTTGACGGAATTCTATTTAGAGGATCATGTGAACTGACCCAGATGGGAAGTGAAAACTAAACTACCAATTTTGACCTTATAATATGCACTGGATGGTGGATTCCAACTACAAGTGCGATTGGTTAACTATAGGCCTTGACTGGGAGATTTTCTGTGGGACCCTACATTCAAATTATATAATTGATTGTTCCAAAGTGGGTGTATGTGTGTGCAGGTATTCATACACATTCCCCTTTCTTGACACCAAAGGAATAGTAGCTGTGGATGATGACAGAGTGGGTCCTTTGTATGAGCACACCTTCCCTCCCTCACTTGCCCCCTCTTTATCTTTTATTGGCATTCCTAGAAAGGTAACTTGACATCTCTACTTTTATATATCTTTGTCCTTGGTCCAACATATATATATAGCTTTCATTAAGCTTGTTGTGGATTTTCTTTTTTAGGCATGTTTATATATCAAAATAGTAGTACTTTTTTTTTTTTTTACAAACCTTTGAACATCATATATACACTACATAATACTTTTGGCTTAATCCATAATCTGATTGATCAGATCATAGGGTTCCCTTTCTTTGAGTCACAAGCAAAATGGATAGCTCAACTGCTCTCTGGGAAAAGAACGTTGCCATCATTGGATGACATGATGCAATCCATTAAGGAATTATATCACTCAAGGGATGTTGCTGGCATTCCAAAGCACAATACCCATGATATTGCAGCATTTGAGGTAAAAATTCATCAAACATCACTTCAATTTGTGGTACTTCTACCATAAAATTATTTGTACCACATTTACTCTATATATTGTAGCCAATTAATCATGCATACTTCAATGAGGTGGTGAGACTGTCAAGCCATAAGCCATTGGTTTGTGGCCGCAAGTGTTGCTTGCATTCTAAGTTGTGTGCCTTTTGGTTTGCTTCTTGTTGCAGTATTGTGATAAATATGGAGATCATATTGGGTTCCCACATTTAGAAGAATGGAGGAAAGAGCTTTGCCTTTCGGCCCTAAGAAATGCTGAGACCGACTTAGAAACATATAGGGATTCGTGGGATGATCATGAGCTGCTTCAGGAGGCTCTTCAAAGTCCACATTTCACTCAACATGGGGCTCAAGATTTTCCTCTGTAAAGCCCTATATACATATTATTTTATTCTTGTTTGGACCACAAAAGATTAAATATATTACAAGTATTTGTTATTGTTGAGATAGAAAGTTCTCTATTTTCTTTTATCTTTTTTCCCTTCTTTTATTTTTGTTTGGTACTTTGGGTGGAATGTGGATTAGGATTATTCACCATTAAATGATAGAAGAAAATAGACTTTAAAATATTATTTTTTGTAAAATTGTCTTCCATCTGCCAAATATTAGCCAATTAGGTTAATACATGTTTGGCATAATAAAGTGTTACTTGTTCGACACGGGTCATTACGATGAAGTGGGTAAGGCATTTTTTAAATAGATTCTCTTATAAAGAAAAAGAAAAAGTAAATCGAACAGTTCAAAGATAATCTAAACGACGCAAGGCAAGTCAAGTTAAGTTAGCATATAAACCACAAGTCGTTTATGATGTAGCACATGCCACATTTTGTTTTGTGATGTGTTCTTTCTTTTCTTTTTTCTTTTTTCTTTTTTCTTTTTTGTAGCAGAACTAAAGTCTATTTAATATTTACTCTTTGGTTAAACAACTTAAACCTCCTTTTGCCATTTATCCAAACTAGTCCGAAATCTTGTATGAGCTTTGTTGTGAACCTTGTGATCATCTCGCTTCTTTCCTCGAGCATGTTTGTAATGGTTTAGATGAACTATCATACTACAGTACTGTAAGAAGTGCCATCAGAGCATGTTTGTAAATATTTCATTCTGCAAATGAAGGGGACTCGGTGCTGTATATATCATGGCTTCTTTTCTCATCTTATCCACCCAAGCATATATATACCCACATGTATCAACTATGAAAGTCTGGAGGACATTTACAAAACAATATGATGATTCACAAAAACCTCACCCCAAAAAGAGCATAAAAACAGACCCTTTTGCCTTACTCTTCCTATACTTGGCTCAAAATAAGCTGGCGGTTGCTAACTGGATATCTCTGCCCTCTACGCCGCCTGGTTACCTCTCCCCAATCAATTAGCCTTCTCTTCTCATTTCCCAATTGACTTTTACCACCAATCTGCTTCAACAGTGGTTCCGAAGTATTCTCTGTTACAGTGGAAGCAGAAATGCTGGATCTTCTCCTCCCCCTCGCTGACCCAATTTTAGCTGCACATCTAGCCGACCCTGTTCCCCAGTGATTACCAGAAGCCTCAATCAGCCCTCCTATTGTCTTAAGATCCTCAGTCACCTCATACCTTGACAAAGAGGCAAGGCTTGGGAGAATTTCTCTCTGGAAGTCCTTCCGCTGCCTTCCTCTCCTTGTCCGGCCCTTCCTTGGTTGACTTAGTGATGAAGTGGTACCCGTATCTTCCTCTTTGTGGCCATTAGTTCTACAGAAGCACTCTTCCACCTTTGTCTCTGTTAGCTTCAGTGTCATGGCCTCAAAGTAGTCCATTCCATCAGGTAGAAGCTCCTCACGATCACCACAATATTTATTACTCCTAACTACTCCAAGCTCGTCCTCTGGAGCACCTAAAACTGAAGAAACTATCCCAGCAAACCAAAGTAGGGAGTCACATGAAGTTTTAAATGGCTTGTGCGTGGACCTTCCAAAAGATGTATGAAACGCAGATGATGAAATGGAAACCAAAGATTCTGCAGCAATCCTGACTAGTTCCTCTTCCAGATCCACTTTCTGTCCTGACAGTAGGAAAGGCGTCTCAATTTCATTGTCATCAGATTCTCCTATTGGCAGAGAACACTCCTTGTTTTCCAGATCTTCCTGTCCTGCCAATGGAACAGGTGTCTCAACATGATTTTCATCAGATTCTCCTCTTGGTGGAGAACACTCCATGTTTTCTGGACTAGCTGGTGCCTCCAAAAGAATTTCTTTTGAAAGAGAGGGCATTGGTGAAAACTCATCTTCAATTATGGATGAGTTCAGGTCAATGTGAACTCCATGACCTACATCTTTCTTATCAAATTCATTCTCTGCTACATGTTCATCAGAAGTTAGTTCCATTTCTGTGTTGAGCACTGAATCACAAGCCAAATTCAAATCAAATACCCTAGCTTTTTTGCTGTTCTTGACATCTTCAGGTGGGTTCTGATGAGAATTAGAGGGGGAGCCATGAGAATAGAGATCACCAGAAATGATAGGCTTCTCAGAAGTAGGAGGCTCACGGATCCTTTTACTTGAGGAGTCACTTGCCTCTGCCTGATTTGAATCTTCCAATCCTTTATCAGTTATCCCATTATAAACAAGATTTTGCCTATGCCAAGGCAACCCCCCATTAGAATTTCCAACCTTCTCTGCTCCAGTTGTTTGGAAACTCTGGGAATCTGCCACATCCAAAGAACAGCTAGGTGACATGAAATTCAAGTTTATATCCTTTTGATACTTGACATTTGCAGAATCCTGAAGGTATTTTGTAATGCCATGGTGTTTAGACACTAAATCGTCACCAATCCTGACCGGATTATCAGAACTCATGTATGGTGGGTGAGACTCTGATTTCTTGGATTCCAACTGGGAGCCAATGGTAAAGCTACTATCAATGATGTTATTATCATGTTTTGTGCTAGATCCCAACCTGTCTCCATCAAGCCTAGGCCTTGCTGTTGGTGATTTAGAGCTATTACCAAATGGTACAAAGGTGTTAAAACATGGGAGTGCTTGAACTGCTATTGGGGTCCGTGCAAAGTCATGTATAGTTTTTCTTAAAGCTGGATTGTATGAGGACCCAGAATCTGCCATGTTGTCCTGCAGAACATTTTCATAAGGGGTACACATGAAAGAAGCTCCACTTGGTCCAGATTTGCTATCATTGTTAGGACCAGAATTTCTTTTGGAGCTCTGCTGACCCAAAAGTGCTCTTTCACTCCATGAATTTTGGTTACTCTGATAAAAGGTTGAGGGCTCATCAGCTCGCTTAAGCTCTTCATGTAATGAATTAGATGTCGCGGATAATTTCTCTGCATGAAAACCTTGAGGAAAAGAATTCATGTTGCTTTTACTTTTCCCTGAAAATATAAGTGCATACAGTATAAGAACTTTGAGAGTTATCTTCGCTATTCAAACCGAAAACATATTATAGCATTCAAACTGATTGTTAAGTGTACGTATAAGAGATGTGATTCTCAAAATAAAATGAAGAAACTTGATCTTTACTTCCAAGTTGCAAAAATTCTTACCAGCCTCGTAATTATAAGACAACCACCACTCCTGTTTGCTTTCTGTCTCTCGCAGTATAACATGTGAGCAAACTTCAAAATCCTGTCTTATCCGGGTGTCTTGGATAAATTCATTTGATAAAACTTGAAAGCCTGATTTTGCCTTTTGAGACACACCACTACGTGGAATTTCCATGTGACTAGTGGGGACCACAAAATCATCAGATGTAGGAGCTGTTTCTTCCTTAAGCTTATGCAGATCATTTAAGACAGTTGAACCTTTTTCTAATGATGCAGAACTTGAGGTATCATCTCCGGAAACAGAGTTAAATCTGTTAGTTCCAAGAAATTGTTTTGCATCACCATTACACACAACCTCAGGAATTCTCTTTAAAGGAGAACTTGATACCTCAGGTGCTTCAGAAACTTTTCTGTTTTTTAAAAATTCCTCTTCTTCACTATCAATGTATGCATCAGCTGGAAGTTCAAGATCCAATAAGTTCTTCCGAAATTTCTTGCATTGGGATTCAAACAATTCAAAGTCTCCTGAACGACCTTCAATTTGAGCAGAATCAGAGCATGTCTGTATGTTCCTCCCTTGAACAAAACATGAAGGTGCCTGGATACTTTCAGCACCCGAAACTGAGATTTGACTGCATGTCGGATTTACCAAAGGCAAGCAAGGGATGTGAAATGTCTTTTGAGCACAAACAGATGAGGTCTGAGAAAAAGCAGTAGTCAACCGTGAAGCCTCCAGCTTCAGGTGATGATGTTTATCTAATTCATTCTTTCTTATTTCATACATTAATTCCCTTTGTCTTCCGTAAAGGCGATGGAGGTCCTGAATCTGGATGGCCACAAGACATTTAAGGCATATTCAAGTGTTCAAAAACTTTTACAAGCTTCATATCCTCTCATGATGTATCAAAAATTCAAAACATCATATGCTCTAGTAAGCTACCAGCCTACCAGAAATTGCAGTTCAAGACTGGCTACATGCCTTTCAAAAAACGACTGGCTACATGCACCTAAAACTTTAAAACTCAATACATGAACCTTGGCATTTTGCTTCTCGTGGCATTAATAATAAAAAAACAAAACAAAACAAAACAAGCAAAAAGCTAAACAGTTGGATTATTGATGCTTTAAGGGAACAGCACAAATTTTATTAGAATATGACTCAATATTTTGCGATAACTTCAATTATAAAGCTCAATGAAACACAAAATGCTGTATATTATTCTTGACATGAAAAATTAAAATAGTATACCTGATCTTTGAGGATTGTTTCCTGCTTGAGCATTGTCTGCTTTAATACCTCCTTGTAGTACCCTAGAAGCTGGTCGGGAGATAAGTTATGATTCCTTTCACTGCCATTGGCATTCAAGTTATGATTCCTTGTGGATAAATATCCTGGGAAATAGCTGTTGCACTCGACATTTGCACCCATTCCCAGAAATTCTACATATAATGAAGCACAGAGTTAACTGGATAGCACAATAAAGTATAACTGAGCGTCCTCAGTTCCAACAAACAGAAAACATTCAACAGTCTACAGAAGTCAGAAAAGGGTTTTCTTGGCCTGAATGACAAAAGGGTTTATTTGATGCAAATGCAAAAACTTTATTCAAACATATCAACTCATATTAAAATATTTTTGAAAAATAAGTTCCTACAGACCTAGCAGAAGATGAGCATAGAGACAAGCCAACATTTTGAAACTGCTAGGCCACACTGATCCTTACTAGGGGAGACAATTTGAAATCAATTAACAACCCAAGAACTGATTTGAGAGAAAATGCAATGCAAATTAAGATGTGTCTCTGTATTTGAGGAAAAAGGGAAGAAGGAAAATGCCATCACTCTACAAAGATTGAGAATCACATGCTTTGATGAGACAACTGCGCTAACTCAAGATATCCATTACAGTAAAAACCACCAGAATACTCTGGTAAAAGTGGAAATAAAATTGAAAAACATCAAATAAAATCAGAAACAGAACATATCCATTTCACTGATCAGGAGCACAAAAAACACTTTCTCAAGATCAAACAAAGCAAGACTTGGTAACATGGTCTGCAATTTCAGCATTGATTACAACCCCTATCCAGATTTTCCTTGGAATTATATGTCCTCAAATAGTGGAAAGATGAGTGTCAAAGTCATAATAAAAATATATCACAAATTCCAGGGGAATCCAGATACCCAAAAAAAAAATCAGAAAATTTTTCAAACCAAATAGTCCAACAAAAGAATGGAGAACATTGAACACAAAAACATCAATCACTTAGAAAGAAATCTCCTTTAAACAAAATGTGGTCATAAAATCCATAAAATGAGTAAATGGAAACAAAGAGAACTGGATAGACCCAACAATCAAAACCATCAAACACGCAAATTCATCCCACTTCATAGATGTTTGTTTTCCAAAGAAAAAAAAAAAAATCACCTTTAATCATTAAAACACTAAAGAAAATTTAAGGCGTACCTGAAATTTGATACATAGTGCCCTGCTACCTCCTCCTCAAAAACCCATCAAGGATTCACTCATTCCAAAACTCATGGCTTGCTCTGCACCATGAAACAAAGCAAAACAAGAACAACCGAAACAAACCCATGAATCAGGAATCAGAATAATATAGTAACCCAAAAGAGCTCAAACATCAAAGTGCGCATTTTGGAAAGACCACGAAAAGCATATAACGCTGAAAACTTCGGATCCGCTGGGCCATTTTCTCTAAGAAGATTTAGAGAGAGAGAGAGAGAGAGAGAGAGAGAGAGAGAGCAGATAAGAAAAAATCCACAGAAACAAACGAAACTTACATGAGAAGGGACATGAAAGTTGTCCACACCCAACAAGTCGCTCTCATTCTTGTATTTTCTCTCTGTTTCTCATATTTCTTGTGTTTGTTTTTGGAGTTTTGAGCAAGTGGGCATTGTCTTATGAGGCTCTAGATTCTCTCAACCATTTCTCTTCTCGGAAAAATGAAAACACATTTTTTAATATCAAAATTCAATATTTTATGAAAATCAGACAACACTCCAACTCTCCAACACCACTATGCAAACCGGATTTTACTGCAACCAACAGACACAACTACAATAAGATCTTTTAGTTCTAACCTGGATTTTCCTAATTTAATATTGCGAGTATTTAATGCGAGTTATTATCCTCTATTACTTATAAAGTTATAAGTTATAACATTAGTCACAAGTGGTCCTGCGCGGTTTTTATTTTCTTTTTTATTTTTTATTTTTTGTTAATATGAATAAAATTTTCGTGACTCAATCAAACTCCATAATTATATACAAGCGTTAGATACGAGGGGTTAGATAAATTTTGAATACATAAATGAGATCTACCTATTTACGGTTTTTGTCAATGTCACCTTTCATCATTCGTGATTTACTCAATTGTAAAATATAAGATAATACATACAAAGTGTTAAATAAATTCTGAATACATATAATACGAAGTGTCAATGTCACCTTGCTTATGTTATAATTTTTGTCAACCTCACCCTTTATTATTAGACACTAAATTACATTTCATGTTATGTTCGTTATTCTCATATTTTTATAGCTGAAATTTTTTACGGTAGTTTTAAGAAATATACTTAATTATCTAATAAGTACATATATATACAAACTATGTAGGTAACCTATTGTAATCATATTGTTAATTACAAATTTTAAATCATTAAATAGATGGATCTATAACATAGATATATAATTCTCGATGTTATGATTCTATGTCGATATTTTTTGTGTTCATTTTATATTTTTATATAAAATCATGCAATTGTGGATTAAAAAGTTAAGCGTTTGGGTTTTGCATTCAAGACATACATTGAAAATATATTTATATAAAAGTGTCACTATCTTATCACTTGCCTTGAAATAGTGATTGAATGCTGATAAGTGACCCACAACATATTATTATTATTGTCATTGGAATCATTACCTACAAAACTTGGTAAATTTAAGTTGCATTATGTTTAGTCTCTTTTAGCATTAAAGAGTTGGTATGCATGCCTTGTCACGTTTCTAATTTTTAAGCTCCCATCCAATCTACTGATAAATTTGCATTTGTGGGTGTGTTTGTTTCCATTTTATTATATAATCAATTCATAATTATGCTGCTAAGGGCATGACTAATCTTAGTCTCCTTTCCAATCAAAAGTCACAGCCTAAGCTATGAAAATAACAATCCAATCATGCTTGTTAGTACACGATTAATGTTAATGACTCAAGCCTCAAAGACTAGGAGATAAATGCCAACTAACACCACAAAAAAGATTTAATGGTTAAAATAATTAACTAGTTAAAAGGTTACGTCTATGAAATAGCAAAAAAAAAATGTATAAGGGAAAATAACAAAAACAACGAAGACTATTAAATAAGCAATTAAATGGATAAAGAGGAATTGGGCTTCATTTTATAATGTGTTAAAAAGGACAAGAAAATGGTCACAAAAAATGATAGCGGAAATAATGAGATAAATCAAGCACAAAGACTAGTGTTAAAGCTTACTGGGAAATTTTTTATTTCAAGCAAAAAATTCTGGAATATATATATATATAAATGATAGATGAACTTGCATACAAAGAAACTATGATACCTTTGAAACAAAAAGAGAGAAATTATAATACTTGATTTCGATAGTATATAATCCATGTTATTATATACATGGTATATGATAATTATTTTTTAAAATATCTAGTGTTTTACTTGTCAGACTATTAATTTGAAATT
Source organism: Dryas octopetala (assembly GCF_963921425.1). Lineage (NCBI taxonomy): Eukaryota > Viridiplantae > Streptophyta > Magnoliopsida > Rosales > Rosaceae > Dryas > Dryas octopetala. Next base: position 17,084,524 of record NC_141374.1, on the reverse strand, counting down.
TCGAATCACATGTAACATATTATATTTTCAAGAAGAAACAATATATTTTATTTTTTATGATGAAGAATTGATAAAGAGTCTAAAGACTCAAGAAAAATGCATCCAAAATTGTGTATGTGAATATATAAAAGCTTGTGGCCTTATTTGTAAATATTGTATAGTTGGGGGGAGAAAAAATGAAAAACGAATCTTCCGTATTTCAGCATTTTATTTTTATGCATTGCGGCGAAAATTCTCTGGTGGACCCCACTCATCCTTTTTCTTTATCAGTCCAATCCCGAGGTCGACCTCCACGAAGCCATGAACTTCCAATTTCATTGATTTTCACGTCAAAATTACGAAAGTACCATTGCTTTTGCGCAATGACAATATTGTCCCTGATATCACTTTCTTCCATCTCATTCTCATGGATCTGCCATAAAGGTTAAAGTGGCCTTTACCAAACCAAAGCAATCTCATGTTTTTTTTAGTTTTTCGGCTTCGTAACTATCTGGTAACTACCGTGATTGGACCTTTGTTACAGACATTATTTTATGCTTAAGGAGTATTTTAGTATTCAATATTCCAAAGAGTAATGAATAAGGGCAATACTTGGGTTACCTAGGGTGACCTCCATGTACACCCAACCTCTACAAAAATGCTTTTTCGGCAATATAAATTCAAGATTCAAACTGTTCATTTTTCATATTACTTAATAAAAATCATGGTTGCAAAATTTAAATTCAATCAAAAATTATTTAGTTAAATAATTATTATCGAATAATGAAATAAATGAATGATTTAGTCAAGAAATCACTTTAAATACAAACTGTCTATTTATTCGATGACAGTTATATAACCAAATAATTTTCGATTGAGTTAATTTTTTACATAAATAATCTTTAATAAGTGATCTAAAAAATGAACGATTTTTATCTTGAACCTATACTGTCAAACAAGTATTTTTAAGAAATAGAGTGAGCTGCAGGTACCCCTCACGGTTAGGTGACCCAAGCATTGTCCGGTGAGTAATTTCTTTGACAAAAAAATCCAATAATTTAAAATGGGTATGTCAATGTGGCACTAATTTCTCCTGTAATTTATTAAGATGAATAAACGATGATGTTAATGTGGCACTAATTTCTCAATAATTTTTCCAGACATGGTTTCGTTATCAAGTTTTCTTCGTAATGCAGATTTGATCATATAGCCCACACCATATTGGGCTTTTCATGGGCCAATGTTTCAGTTGCATTTCTTTGACATTTCCACTCTGTAGAGTCACTAGTTCTACATCTTTCCAATAAAGAAACAAACTATACATGACATGAAAATTTTGAATTGAAAAATGGTTTTGTAGGTGCGAATGACAAATGCCATGGCCCTGGTCCAACACTAATAAAATGACAATGACACAATAATGATGATGATGATAATAAAAAATAACGTGACATTTTTATTCTCTGAGCTACATTTGCTAAATCATGCTTGAAAGCATATAATGAAAGGCTTAATTATCGATTTACCACCCAAAACTGTAACTCATTCCCACTTTACCACCTGAAAGTTTTTTTGTCCCAGATTACCACCTGTAACTTACATCTGTGTCCCATTTTACCTTGTTCCGTCAACAATTCCGTTAATGCTGATGATCTGGCCGTTAATGCTGACGTGGCGCGCTAGATGTGCGCCACGTGTCACATTTTTTTTTTTTTCGCATTTTTTTATTTTTATAAACTTTGAAAATTAATTAAAAATAGCTCAGAACTCAGAAAAATACACGAAAAATTCCTACGGACTCGTCTTGACTAGCACTAATTTACTATAAGGTTAAATTACCAATTTGCCCTCTAAAAATTTCCAAAAAAATTAGAAAGTCCAAATTTATTTCTAAAAAATTAAAATAAATTTTCTTCTATTAAATAAATTCTAGAATTTTCGTAAACTCTTGGACAAATTCTCAAAAATATTTTGAAAAATTACCAAAAGCCTGTTTTAGAGAATTATTTTGAGACTTTACAGAAATTATAGAATTTTTCTAGAATTTATTTTATACGGAATTTTATTTTCCTCTAAGACCGAGAGGTCTTTTGGGTAGCAAGTGTTCACGAGAAATGTATTGTTAGTTTTTAGAAGACTAACGGTGCAGACCTCATATTTTTTGGAGTTCGGGAGATTATTCTATGAATTTCCAAAGAATTTAGAGTATTTTAATTTTCTAGAAATAAATTTAGACTTTCCAAAAATTTTTGGAAATTTTTAGAGGGAAAATTGGCATTTTGACCCCATAGTAAATTAGTACTAGTCAAGACAAGTCAGTAGAAATTTTTCGTGTATTTTTCTAAGCTCGGAGCTATTTTTAATTAATTTTCAAAGTTTATAAAAATAGAAAAATAAAAAAAATCAAAAAATACAAAAAAAGATGTGACACGTGGCGCACATCCAGCGCGCCACGTCAGCATTAACGGAATTGTTGACAGAATAAGGTAAAATGAGACACGGGTGTAAGTTACAGGTGGTAATCTGGGACAAAAAAACTTTCAGGTGGTAAAGTGGGAATGAGTTACAGTTTTGGGTGGTAAATCGATAATTAAGCCTATAATGAAACTACAAATGGCTTTTGTTTTCCAAATGCTCCAAGAAATTAGCATTGAACCCCACCACACACTCACTTCATTGGATAAGTTCATATAATCACTATGATTTTCAGTGATCACAACATGGTAGACATACCTTGTGATGAAATGAGTACTAGGAAGCCATGGTCAATAAGCTAGCCCAACCCATGTTTGTTCCACTTTGGATGGTCGGCATGGGAAGCAATTCATGCCCACAAGGACAATGTTGTCAAGTTGCACTCACATCCCTTTTGTCTAAACAAGGAAATGACAAAAGACATAAAATAGTCTAGCTTTGCTATGCTAGCTCAAAGTAGTGGCCAAGCTTCTACCTTATCAGCCATAACAAATAACTATAATGTGCTCAAATAGACCAAAATCCCAATCAAGTATGGCTTAAAGACCCAAACCCACAAGCCTGGATGGGACTATAGTATTATTAAGAAGCACTGGATAGTGGATATCTTCCCAAACAAAACTTGCAATCAGTTATAACATGATCAACACTAGGATAACAAAACAGTACCAAGAGTCCCTAGAGAAAAAAACAAAAGAACAAAATGGTAGCAAGATTTTGCCTCAGAAACTAGAACATCTCAGAGTCTAAGACCAAGAAAATTAAAACAGATAGAAAGGAAATTTAACCAATACATGCATGTAGAGCTAGTTGGTGGAAGCTGGTGTTTGTTTGGCAACAGGGTATTTCCTAGCATTCTTGAGTATTTTGGTAAGTGCTGCTTGTCCAAGATCAAGTCCACAAACATCAGCAAGACGAATGAGATAAAGCAGAACATCTGAGAGCTCCTCTTCTAAGTGCTCTTTGTCATCAGAACTCCAGTTGGGTAGTCCTCTTGCAACTTCACCCTTCCACTGAAAAATTTCAGACAGTTCTCCAACCTCTCCTACCTATAGACATGAAATTAGTCACATATACAAAAAGTAAACAAACAGTGGAATTGAGGGTTGAAATGGGTGAGAATTAATTAATTAATTAATTAATGTTTGAGTTTATTACTTACTAGTGCTAGAAGGAGATTCCTGGGGCTGTGGTATTGATCCCATCCTCTTACTTCAGCAAACTCAGCAAGCCTATCTCTGAGTTCTTGAAGTGAAACATCCTTAGCATTCTTTGAAAACTCATAAGAACTTCCCATCTCTCTCTTCTAGTCCTACTTCTCCTACCCCTTGCCTCATGCACCACCAAATTTAAAGAAATGAAGACACAGAGAGAGATTTTAATGGGTCATTTTTTTTTTCTTTTAACTAAAATATATGCACGTACTATTTGGTATAGTGGAGGGGCATTTTAGTGTTCCATCAAAACAGTAATCATTTCAGGTATGGCAAAGATGTCACAATCCTACATTATCATCCATGACTTAAAATCACTCATACCCTCCTGCAAATTTTGTTAATAGGAATAGGGGGGCAGCAATTGGTCCAAAACTTCAAGTTGGCACTTAGCTACCTCACCTATGGTTTTGTCCTTTTCTTTATAGAATCTACTCTCAAATGCATGGATTCTAGATTTGTTCCTTTGGCATTTTAGTTTTATCTTCTACCAATTATTAATGGTGAATTTTACTTGGTAATTTTGTTGCTCTTTCTTTAGGGATCAACAATACAAAACACACCATTTCATTGGTATGTTGATTTTGTGAATCCAGAAATTGCGATTCAAGTGTGGACTATTTACGACATGAGAATCAAGAGCTAGGAAAACATACAAACAAATTGCATTCATATATGTCCCTATGGTTTGTCATGATACACTTAGCATTGTCGTTATGTATACTTTGCTTTCATTTATGTCCCTATAGTAAAGGAAATTGAGTGTAAGTTGGAAAAAACAACATCTAGCAACAACCTAATACCTATTCTGCAGAAAAAACGTGTAAAGGAAAAAGGATTTTGCCTCCATATGATTTAAACGTTGGCTCCCACCTAGGTGCCTGCACATGCAATTTCCTCTCTCTCTCTCTCTCTCTCTCTCTCTCTCTCTCTCTCTCTCACACACACACACACACACACAACCAATCTCAGCCATAGGTGAAAACTTCTGCAGAATTCAGTTTTACCCCTTTTTCTGGATCTCAAAATGGAAAATGAATTAGGAAAGTTAAATACTACACTACCAGAACTTGGGTAGTCAAATGCTCCTAGACTAGCAATGCCATGCTAAACTTGAGGTCCTATGAAGGCTTGAAGATGTATATATGTTACTTGAAAAACAAATATGTTATTAGCAAGTTCAATGAAATATGTATATATATATATATATATATATCTATATATATGCAACTCCAAATTGCCTCATCCATTATTGTTGGTATCACATAATTCACATTCATGCCCTAAAGGTGTCGACATTTTAAGAACCATACACTTTAAATCCAATATGGTGGTATGAATATTAAGGGGTCCCATCAAATTCTGATTCATCTTTCCACAAAGTGCACATGGTGATGAGATGATAAGGGGTCCCATATATTGCACTAGCATATCAACAAAATACAAGCAGGCAGAAGATTGAAATGAAGATTAATGCCTCAATTTGAGATCTTTGAAATGATTGAATTCATGAATATATTACCTGTTTTTTTACTTTGGCATGTGTACATGAGGCAATTTTCCTGCTCCCCTGAACAAAGAATATAAAACTTTGAACTCTTGTTTTGTTTAGAATCTTCCATTGCCCAACTACCAATTTGCATTAAATCCTGTATGAATCTTCAAGTTAAGTAACAAAGGAGGTTTTAAATCCAAACCCCCTTTAGGCATCATTTCCACTTGCAAACTGGTTTTGCAATGACAAATTTGATTCATGGGCCACATTTTGGACCAAAGTAGGTTTCATCATACTACATGGGCCTTACGACCCTTACCTTGCAAGCCCAATTAATTCAACTGTACCTCACCCTGAAAAGGGTCTGATTCCAACCCAGTCCTTTGTAACTTGTAAGTTTTTTGATGCCAAACAAAATTTGAGATTTTGTTCCTTGTTGACTAGTCAAAATTAATATTCCTTGTGGGTGAATATTAGTCTATCAATATAAGTCCAACAAGAGAACGAAATACCAACAGAATATTAGTCTAACAAGTCTGATATAAAGATAAGTCTGTATTTTACAAGTTTGGTAATGTAAAGATAAAATGTCTGATATAAAATGAGAGCACAAAAGGCTCTGTGTTGTATTATTGAACAACTGAGAAATGCAATGATCTCTCTCATTTTCTTTCTCATAAGTCATAAACCAGGGAGAGAGAGAGAGAGAGACATACTTTGAAAAAGTTGAGAGCATCTCTGAAAAGTTG